>NW_027452725.1:0-17533 GCF_964194025.1 Convolutriloba macropyga | reverse complement strand
TAATTTTTACCCCAAAAATATTTAGTCTCAAACAAATGACTATTTTGACTATTTTTAAGACCACTGGTTGACAGTTGCTTCTGACAATAAATGTATTATCTCTGACTAAGACCTTCGCCATAATGCCATAACTCAGGAAAAGTCACCCGTGGTCTTAGGGTTTTAAATGACGGGATTAAGTCAAAGTAAAAGGGGGCGCTTTTGTTCAGTACTTTTTTCAAAACAGTTGGTAGGGATTTAATGCTGCTTTTCAGATTTCCTATTCAGTCCCGAAAGCAAAAGGTAATCTTTACTATAATCCATCATAAATTGGCAGGCTACTTTCTAACAAAATGGCCAGCTATTTTTGCCATTTCTCCACCAACGCTCCAGTCTGAGAAAGCTCAGCTTAAAGAGGAACTTCGCCCATCCACCCCCCCCCCCCCCCAGGTAATTCGCGAACATAAAAAATTGAATTTTGCAAAACTTTCAAAAAGAAGAATTATAGGGTGTGACTTTTAGAACAAAGCACACCGGGAAATCAGCACTGCAATTAACCTATTTTGAGCCCTTTCACCCTATCAAAATTTGCCCAAAAAACAGCGGAGATTAAATTCCGAATATTCAGCCGACGCCTTTCTTAAATTCTTGTTTTATTTATGATAACTCGTACGTAAACTTTCTTCGTTAGATTCGTAATTTTTAAAAAAAACTGTGATAGCCAAGACGTGAGGCGCGTCATTCACGCATCAATGATTGATGTTTCAATACCCTGTCTCAGCGAAGCTGGCTATTTGATGAAGATCTCTCACATAACGATAGCTTCAAATTGACTTTAGCCTAAACAGCCATGTCTTCAATGATAGTAACAAGTTTAAATTCCAGTCGCAAAATGATCATGCTCGCCAGAAAAATCTCAAGAAAAGATCAATGTGAACCGTTTTAAATAATAAAAATCAGGACAGCTGAGAGCAGACCACTGTCACTTAATGCTGCTCACCTGCAATTACGCAAAAAGCACAATTACCATTATTATTTCAATCGAAATGAAGCCTTGAATTTCAGATCAATTTAGCTGCGCACTGTGTTTCAGATCTATCGGATTTGTGAGAATAAGGCGAAGACTGCTTTCTCTTGACTTCATTTTCCGCTTTAAGTAAAAATTTTTTGTCAAAAAATCTTTTATTGAGATAAAATTGAACCAATATGAATTCAATTTTTCTATGAAGATATGTATGGGGTTGTTTTTTCTCTATTGAAAAATGTTAAAAGTTGAAATTAACATATTCATTTTATCTCGAGCTCTGGTTTCTAAGTTTTGTTTGTCATCGGACACAGCAGGTTTGTCCATTTAAAATTCTGATTCGAACGAATGTTGTTTTAAAAAATCAAATGCCACTTAATTTTGTAAAGAAAAGATCAGACAAAACTTAAAGCATTAACATAGTTTGATTGAATAATTTTTTTTAATACGAGAGGGAGACATTAGGGGCATTTCTTAGATCAATTATCAACGCAGTTCAATTTTGCAGAGCTTAATATTTTAGCTAATTTTTTCAATCCAAAACTACAGAAAACATAACTATTCAACATTTATTAAGCAGCTAAGAATCCCAAACTTTTTTCTTTCCTCGTTCTCAACTTTTTGTTCTTTTTTGATTCATGCAGAAAGCTACTAATATGTCTGATGAGAAGATCTGTGTCACATAAACACTACTTTATCTCGGAAGTTTTATCGTATTTGTTAAGGATTTTAAAAGTAATCATTTTGGTTGCGAAATTGAAAATGTTTACAAAATTTAAAATGGAGCTCTCCTGCAATTACGCAAAAAGCACGATTAACATTATTATTTCAATCGAAGTGAAGCCTTGATTTTCAGATCTATCGGATTTGTGAGAATAAGGCGAAGACTGCTTTTTCTTGACTTCATTTTCTGCTTTAGGTAAAAATGATTTGTCAAAAATTATTTTATTGAGAAAAAATTGAACCAATATGAATTCAATTTTTCTATGAAGATATGTATGGGGTTGTTTTTTCTCTATTAAAAAATGTGTAAATTTGAAAATAACATATTCAGTTTATCTCAAGCTCTGGTTTCTAACTTTTTTTTGTCATCGGACACAGCAGGTTTGTCCATCTAAAATTCTGATTCGAACGAATGTTGTTTTAAAAAATCAAATGCCACTTAATTTTGTAAAGAAAAGATCAGACAAAACTTAAAGCATTAACATAGTTTGATTGAATAATTTTTTTCAATACGAGAGGGAGACATTAGGGGGCATTTCTTAGATCAATTATCAACGCAATTCAATTTTGCACAGCCTAATATATTATCTAATTTTGTTTAATCCAAAACTACAGAAAACACAACTATTCAACATTTGTTAAGCAGCTAAGAATCCCAAACTTTTTTTTTCCTCGTTTCCAACTTTTTGTTCACTTTTGATTCATACAAAAAGCTATCAGTGTGTCTGTTGAGAAGATCCGTGTCACGTAAACTTTACTTTAACCTCGTTAGATTTATAATTTTAAAAAAGAAAGTGTGATAGCCGAGACGTGAGGAGCATCATTCAGGCATCAATGGTTGATGTTTCAATACCCTGTCTCAGCAAAGTTGACAATTTGAGGAAGATCTCTCAAATAGCGATAGCTTCAAGTTGAGTTTAGCCTAAACAGTCATGTCTTCAATGATAGTAACAAGTTTAAATTCTAGTCGCAAAAAGATCATGCTCGCCACAAAAATCTTATGAAAAGATCAATGTGAACCGTTTTGAATAATAAAAATCAGGACAGTTGAGAACAGACCACTGTCACTTAATGCTGCTCACCTGCAATTACGCAAAAAGCACAATTACCATTATTATTTCAATCGAAATGAAGCCTTGAATTTCAGATCTATTTAGCTGCGCACTGTGCTTCAGATCTATCAGATTTGTGAGAATAAGGCAAAGACTGCTTTTTCTTGACTTCATTTTCCGCTTTAGGTAAAAATTTTTTGTCAAAAATCTTTTATTGAGATAAAATTGAACCAATATGAATTCAATTTTTCTATGAAGATATGTAAGGGGTTGTTTTTTCTCTATTGAAAAAAGTTAAAAGTTGAAATTAACAGATTCAATTGATCTCGAGCTCTGGTTTCTAAGTTTTGTTTGTCATCGGACACAGCAGGTTTGTCCATTTAAAATTCTAATTCGAACGAATGTTATTTTTAAAAATCAAATGGCACTTAATTTTGTAAAGAAGAGATCAGACAAAACATAAAGCATTAACATAGTTCGATTGGATATTTTTTTAATACGAGAGTGAGAGATGAGGGGCATTTCTTAAATCAATTATCAACGCAGTTGAATTTTGCAGAGCCTATTATTTTAGCTAAATTTTTTAATACAAAAACTACAGAAAACACATCTTTTCAACATTTATTAAGCAGCTAAGAATCCCAATATTTTTTCCCTCGTTTTCAACCTTTTGTTCACTTTTGGTTCATAGAAAAAGCTATCAGTGTGTCTCATGAGAAGATCAGTGTCACGTAAACTTTACTTTAACCTCGTTAGATTCGTAATTGTAAAAAAAAAGTGTGATAGCCGAGACGTGAGGAGCATCATTCACGCATCAATGGTTGATGTTTCAATACCCTGCATCAGCAAAATTGACTATTTGAGGAAGATCTCTCAAATAGCGATAGCTTCAAGTTGACATTAGCCTAAACAGTCATGTCTTCAATAATAGTAACAAGTTTAAATTCCATTCGCAAAATGATCATGCTCGCCAAAAAAATCTCATGAAAAGATCAATGTGAACCGTTGCGAATACTAAGAAACAGGACAGCTGAGAACAGACCACTGTCACTTTATGGTGCTCACCTGCAATTACGCAAAAAGCACAATTACCATTATTATTTCAATCGAAGTGAAGCCTTGATTTTCAGATCTATCGGATTTGTGAGAATAAGACGAAGACTGCTTTTTCTTGACTTCATTTTCCGCTTTAGGTAAAAATTATTTGTCAAATTTTTTTTATTGAGAAAAAATTGAACCAATATGAATTCAATTTTTCTATGAAGATATGTATGGGGTTGTTTTTTCTCTATTAAAAAATGTGTAAATTTGAAATTAACATATTCAATTTATCTCGAGCTCTGGTTTCTAACTTTTTTTGTCATCGGACACAGCAGGTTTGTCCATCTAAAATTCTGATTCGAACGAAAGTTATTTTTAAGAAATCAAATGGCACTTAATTTTGTAAAGAAGAGATCAGACAAAACTTAAAACATTAACATAGTTTGATTGGATAATTTTTTTTAATACGAGAGGGAGAGATGAGGGGCGATTCTTGAATAAATTATCAACGCAATTCAATTTTGCACAGCCTAATATATTATCTAATTTTGTTTAATCCAAAACTACAGAAAACACAACTATTCAACATTTGTTAAGCAGCTAAGAATCCCAAACTTGTTTCTTTCCTCGTTTCCAACTTTTTGTTCACTTTTGATTCATAAAAAAAGCTATCAGTGTGTCTGATGAGAAGATCCGTGTCACGTAAACTTTACTTTAACCTCGTTAGATTCGTAATTTTAAAAAATAAAGTGTGATAGCCGAGACGTGAGGCGCATCATTCAGGCATCAATGATTGATCTTTCAATACCTTGCCTCAGCAAAGCTGACTATTTGGGGACGATCTCTCACATAACGATAGCTTCAAGTTGAGTTTAGCCTAAACAGTCATGTCTTCAATGATAGTAACAAGTTTAAATTCTAGTCGCAAAATGATCATGCTCGCCACAAAAATCTCATGAAAATATCAATGTGAACCCTTTTGAATAATAAAAAACAGGACAGCTGAGAACAGATCACTTTCACTTAATGCTGCTCACCTGCAATTACGCAAAAAGCACAATTACCATTATTATTTCAATCGAAATGAAGCCTTGAATTTCAGATCTATTTAGCTGCGCACTGTGTTTCAGATCTATCGGATTTGTGAGAATAAGGCGAAGACTGCTTTCTCTTGACTTCATTTTCCGCTTTAGGTAAAAATTTTTTGTCAAAAAATCTTTTATTGAGATAAAATTGAACCAATATGAATTCAATTTTTCTATGAAGATATGTAAGGGGTTGTTTTTTCTCTATTGAAAACTGTTAAAAATTGAAATTAACAGATTCAATTTATCTCGAGCTCTGGTTTCTAAGTTTTGTTTGTCATCGGACACAGCAGGTTTGTCCATTTAAAATTCTGATTCGAACAAATGTTATTTTAAAAAAATCAAATGGCACATAAATTGTAAAGAAAAGATCTGACAAAACTTAAAGCATTAACATAGTTTGATTGAATAATTTTTTTTAATACGAGAGGGAGACATTAGGGGCATTTCTTAGATCAATTATCAACGCAGTTCAATTTTGCAGAGCTTAATATTTTAGCTAATTTTTTCAATCCAAAACTACAGAAAACATAACTATTCAACATTTATTAAGCAGCTAAGAATCCCAAACTTTTTTCTTTCCTCGTTTTCAACTTTTTGTTCACTTTTGATTCATACAAAAAGCTCTCAGTGTGTCTGATGAGAAGATCCGTGTCACGTAAACTTTACTTTAACCTCGTTAGATTCGTAATTTTAAAAAATAAAGTGTGAAAGCCAAGACGTGAGGCGCATCATTCACGCATCAATGATTGATCTTTCAATACCCTGCCTCAGCAAAGCTGACTATTTGAGGAAGATCTCTCAAATAGCGATAGCTTCAAGTTGACTTTAGCCTAAACAGTCATGTCTTCAATAATAGTACCAAGTTTAAATTCCATTCGCAAAATGATCATGCTCGCCACAAAAATCTCATGAAAAGATCAATGTGAACCGTTGCGAATACTAAGAAACAGGACAGCTGAGAACAGACCACTGTCACTTAATGGTGCTCACCTGCAATTACGCAAAAAGCACAATTACCATTATTATTTCAATCGAAATGGAGCCTTGATTTTCAGATCTATCTGATTTGTGAGAATAAGGCGAAGACTGCTTTTTCTTGACTTCATTTTCTGCTTTAGGTAAAAATTATTTGTCAAAAATTATTTTATTGAGAAAAAATTGAACCAATATGAATTCAATTTTTCTATGAAGATATGTATGGGCTTGTTTTTTCTCTATTAAAAAATGTGTAAATTTGAAATTAACATATTCAATTTATCTCGAGCTCTGGTTTCTAACTTTTTTTGTCATCGGACACAGCAGGTTTGTCCATCTAAAATTCTGATTCGAACGAATGTTATTTTTAAAAAATCAAATGGCACTTAATTTTGTAAAGAAGAGATCAGACAAAACTTAAAACATTAACATAGTTTGATTGGATAATCTTTTTTAATACGAGAGGGAGAGATGAGGTGCGATTCTTGAATAAATTATCAACGCAATTCAATTTTGCACAGCCTAATATATTATCTAATTTTGTTTAATCCAAAACTACAGAAAACACAACTATTCAACATTTGTTAAGCAGCTAAGAATCCCAAACTTTTTTCTTTCCTCGTTTCCAACTTTTTGTTCACTTTTGATTCATACAAAAAGCTATCAGTGTGTCTGATGAGAAGATCCGTGTCAGGTAAACTTTACTTTAACCTCGTTAGATTCGTAATTTTAAAACATAAAGTGTGATAGCCGAGACGTGAGGCGCATCATTCAGGCATCAATGGTTGATGTTTCAATACCCTGCCTCAGCAAAGCTGGCTATTTGAGGAAGATCTCTCAAATAGCGATAGCTTCAAGTTGAGTTTAGCCTAAACAGTCATGTCTTCAATGATAGTAACAAGTTTAAATTCTAGTCGCAAAATGATCATGCCCGCCACAAAAATCTCATGAAAAGATCAATGTGAACCCTTTTGAATAATAAAAAACAGGACAGCTGAGAACAGACCACTGTCACTTAATGCTGCTCACCTGCAATTACACAAAAAGCACAATTACCATTGTTATTTCAATCGAAATGAAGCCTTGAATTTCAGATCTATTTAGCTGCGCACTGTGTTTCAGATCTATCGGATTTGTGAGAATAAGGCGAAGACTGCTTTCTCTTGACTTCATTTTCCGCTTTAGGTAAAAATTTTTTGTCAAAAAATCTTTTATTGAGATAAAATTGAACCAACATGAATTCAATTTTTCTATGAAGATATGTAAGGGGTTGTTTTTTTTATCTATTGAAAAATGTTAAAATTTAAAATCACAGATTCAATTTATCTCGAGCTCTGGTTTCTAAGTTTTGTTTGTCATCGGACAAAGCAGGTTTGTCCATTTAAAATTCTGATTCGAACGAATGTTATTTCAAAAAATCAAATGCCACTTAATTTTGTAAAGAAGAGATCAGACAAAACTTAAAGCATTAACATAGTTTGATTGAATAATTTTTTTTAATACGAGAGGGAGACATTAGGGGCATTTCTTAGATCAATTATCAACGCAGTTCAATTTTGCAGAGCTTAATATTTTAGCTACTTTTTTCAATCCAAAACTACAGAAAACATAACTATTCAACATTTATTAAGCAGCTAAGAATCCCAAACTTTTTTCTTTCCTCGTTCTCAACTTTTTGTTCTTTTTTGATTCAAGCAGAAAGCTACCAATATGTCTGATGAGAAGATCTGTGTCACATAAACACTTTTTTATCTCGGAAGTTTTATCGTATTTGTTAAGGATTTTAAAAGCAATCATTTTGGTTGCGAAATTGAAAATGTTTACAAAATTTAAAATGGAGCTCTCCTGCAATTACGCAAAAAGCACGATTACCATTATTATTTCAATCGAAGTGAAGCCTTGATTTTCAGATCTATCGGATTTGTGAGAATAAGGCGAAGACTGCTTTTTCTTGACTTCATTTTCTGCTTTAGGTAAAAATTATATGTCAAAAATTATTTTATTGAGAAAAAATTGAACCAATATGAATTCAATTTTTCTATGAAGATATGTATGGGGTTGTTTTTTCTCTATTAAAAAATGTGTAAATTTGAAATTAACATATTCAATTTATCTCGAGCTCTGGTTTCTAACTTTTTTTTGTCATCGGACAGAGCAGGTTTGTCCATCTAAAATTCTGATTCGAACGAATGTTATTTTTAAAAAATCAAATGGCACTTAATTTTGTAAAGAAGAGATCAGACAAAACTTAAAACATTAACATAGTTTGATTGGATTATTTTTTTTAATACGAGAGGGAGAGATGAGGGGCGATTCTTGAATAAATTATCAACGCAATTCAATTTTGCACAGCCTAATATATTATCTAATTTTGTTTAATCCAAAACTACAGAAAACACAACTATTCAACATTTGTTAAGCAGCTATGAATCCCAAACTTTTTTCTTTCCTCGTTTCCAACTTTTTAATCACTTTTGATTCATAAAAAAAGCTATCAGTGTGTCTGATGAGAAGATCCGTGTCACGTAAACTTTACTTTAACCTCGTTAGATTCGTAATTTTAAAAAATAAAGTGTGATAGCCGAGACGTGAGGCGCATCATTCACGCATCAATGATTGATCTTTCAATACCCTGCCTCAGCAAAGCTGACTATTTGGGGACGATCTCTCACATAACGATAGCTTCAAGTTGAGTTTAGCCTAAACAGTCATGTCTTCAATGATAGTAACAAGTTTAAATTCTAGTCGCAAAATGATCATGCTCGCCACAAAAATCTCATGAAAAGATCAATGTGAACCGTTTTAAATAATAAAAATCAGGACAGCTGAGAGCAGACCACTGTCACTTAATGCTGCTCACCTGCAATTACGCAAAAAGCACAATTACCATTATTATTTCAATCGAAATGAAGCCTTGAATTTCAGATCAATTTAGCTGCGCACTGTGTTTCAGATCTATCGGATTTGTGAGAATAAGGCGAAGACTGCTTTCTCTTGACTTCATTTTCCGCTTTAAGTAAAAATTTTTTGTCAAAAAATCTTTTATTGAGATAAAATTGAACCAATATGAATTCAATTTTTCTATGAAGATATTTAAGGGGTTGTTTTTTCTCTATTGAAAAATGTTAAAAGTTGAAATTAACAGATTCAATTTATCTCGAGCTCTGGTTTCTAAGTTTTGTTTGTCATCGGACACAGCAGGTTTGTCCATTTAAAATTCTGATTCGAACGAATGTTAATTTAAAAATTCAATTGCCACTTAATTTTGTAAAGAAGAGATCAGACAAAACTTAAAGCATTAACATAGTTTGATTGGATATTTTTTTAATACGAGAGGGAGACATTAGGGGCATTTCTTAGATCAATTATCAACGCAGTTCAATTTTGCAGAGCTTAATATTTTAGCTAATTTTTTCAATCCAAAACTACAGAAAACATAACTATTCAACATTTATTAAGCAGCTAAGAATCCCAAACTTTTTTCTTTCCTTGTTCTCAACTTTTTGTTCTTTTTTGATTCATGCAGAAAGCTACTAATATGTCTGATGAGAAGATCTGTGTCACATAAACACTACTTTATCTCGGAAGTTTTATCGTATTTGTTAAGGATTTTAAAAGTAATCATTTTGGTTGCGAAATTGAAATTGTTTACAAAATTTAGAATGAAGCTCTCCTGCAACCAGTGTTCATTAAAGCACCAATTGTTGTAAAATAACAACCAAAGTCAGGAGCACTGTTGGGCTAGTTGTTTTTATTACTATAACACACTCTGATGGTTTGCCCAGCAAAGAAGAGAAGAAGATTAGATGAAAGGCCAGCTTGAAAAAATTGGAATTCAAACTTGTGATTCTGATAGAATTTAGATTTTCAAGATAGATTAGAAAAGGTCTCGAGTTTTCAAATGTTTTTTCTTTAAATTAGAATCATAAAAGTTCTCTTTGTGAGCATTTTGTGAATTGCAAAGATAGTTCGCACTTGAATTTATGTGTCATACGGGATGGATATTACCCTCAGAATATCCATCACCGTATTTAGTTCATGTTTTCCATTTGAAGGGCAGGTGCTTTAATTTAGTAAGTTAATTTCAGTTCATCATGCCTTCAACCCACTTTAATGTTTGTTCATACTTCAGACAGGAAACTGTCTGTTCAATCTGTAAACATTTTGTTAAGTCTTTCCTGTTTCGTGTTTAACTCGTAAAATAAAGTTATTTCGTTTTCAATTTCAATTTATTAGTTTCATTTGTCATTCTCCAATTTGCATCGCTATAATTCGGTTTCAATTTAACTCTAGTAAATTGCTTTTCAAATACGCCTGCTCAATTGAGATTGAGCCATTTGCACCGCGAAAAACAGATTCAAAGTTGAGGATTCAAATAGCCTAAAGATAATTGGCAATCGCGACGCAATTGCCCTCGCACAGTGGTTTGATAAGCATTCGCGACTCAATTGACTAACACAATAGTAATTGAGTATAACGTGGCGCAGTCAGCAGCTGAATCCAAGAAGACGCCCCTTCTCGTTGACGCACTTTGGGAGGAACCAAGTGCTTCCCCACCTCTGACGTGGGACAAGTGGACACAACAATGGAAGCTAGCATTGTTGGCAAAAGAAAGGATACAACTTGAAATCTTGAAACACCGGCTACTGTCACATACCCACTCGAACCGACATACGAAGAACCAGTGGAAAACCATACACAAACAACGGAAAGGGACCGAAAAGTTCGCAATCAGCAACTCAAAGTAAATTGGCAAAATCGATGTAAAAAGATCGATGGAGTTGGTATTTTGTGTGGAGAAAAGCCGTGGGGAATTTGCGAACAAAAGTCAGTATCATTACTGTATTTAAGTAATGGAACTGGAGGCCGTCGTATTTTTAAAAGTAAAAACCCCCATTTTCAAAATGAGAAAGAACCACTCAAAGAACTCTGGCGAGTAATGGAGGAATTTTTCATTAAAATTGGAAACATCACGTATGACCGCTTTGTCTTCTTTTTGTCTAAACAACAAAAGGGCAAATCTGTTGAAAGTTTTTACGGTCGTCTAATCGAGCAAGCAGAAAAGTGTAGTTTAGGAAATGAAGAAACTACTCTTATTCGGGATGCATTTATACTTAACATGAGGGATAATGAGACTCAAAAAGAATTGCTAAAGGAGACTGTTGATTCTACTAAAGCACTCGAGGTCGCAATTCAAATGGAAATGGGGGCACAAAATCAACAAAAGGAAAATCAAAACTTGGCTCTAACCACAAACTCAGTCAATGCTGTTAACACTTTTCAAACTCGCAATCGCAACGCGATTTACCAACCAGCTCGCAAGGACTGCACACGCTACCCATCTATACCCCAAAACCATCAGTACAAGATTGTTTGTACAAATTGTGGCCAACGATGGAGCTACAACCATCACCAAATTTGCCCCGCGAATGGCAAAAAGTGCAATAATTGTGGTATAATTGGACACTTCGCGAGGAAAATCAGAAAACCAAAAAGATGACAAAGACAAACGCCTAAACCCTCACAAACAAATGTCAATCTAATTGATAAAACTGCTGAAAAAAAGTGATGATGAAGAAACCGTTAACTATATAACTAGCTATCAACAGCTATACGAGCAAGTCTATGACTGCAATAATGATAGCGACTCTGATAATTTTGTGGCGGCCATCTCTAGCGATTCGGCTCATCAATTGGAACCCTTAAATGCAAAAATCCAATTTGGAGAAGTACAAGCAAACGCAATGATTGACTCTGGAAGTGTAGTTAGTCCCATCACGAAGACGCTAGCAAACCGAATGTTTCGAACTTCACCATCTAAAAAATGGATCACTACAGAAGAGAGGAGGGAATTAAAAACTTTCTCAACCGAGCCAGTCAAAGTTCTTGGACATCTCGAGACAACGGTGACATACAATAACTGGACATACAAAGATGCCTGCCTAACAATTGTGGAGGATGGTCACAAAATCATCATCGGGAGAGATTTTTTCATTAGTCTTTGTCAAGCAATTGTCCAACAGCAACAACCAAAGAATGGTAAATGTGTCAATAATATTAACGATTCTACATGTAAGATTAAAGAGACGACCGCGGGACAATTTCCTCACTTAGTTTAAAGAATTGCCTCTCAAAGATACATGTAGCGAAATCAAAATTTCATCAAAAATTTACAGCAAAGCACCAAAAAGGTGGACGCGTTCCCATTATTCTACAATCTATGCTTACGGCGGAATTAGAACGTCTACAGAATGAAGGCCATATTGAAAATTTATCAAGTTGCCCAGACGAACATTTTATATCTCCAATCGTGATCACAGTTAAGAAAGATCAATCTATCAAATTGGCGTTAGACTGTAAAGTATTAAATAAAGCCATACATAGAAACAAATACCAAGTGCCTAACATTGACATGCTAATAGACACAATCTCACAACACCTTAGAAACACTCAAAACGGTCAACAAGCATATTTTTGCACACTAGATCTCAAACATGCCTGTAGTCAATTACAATTGCACAAAGATACTGCGAAACACTGTAATTTTAATATTTTTTGTGGAGAATCTACTGGCCCTTATAGATTTAAAACAGTATTCTATGGTCTCACTGACATGCCGGCATAATTTCAAAAAGCAATTGACTATACACTGATAGGTCTACGAAACACCTACTGTTTCCTAGATTACATAATAATAGTTAGCACAGGTTCTGAAACCGACCATTTAGCATATGTCACAAAGTGTTTAAAAAAGTTAGATGAAGACAACTTGAGAATTAATCTCCAAAAATTTCATTTTGCAAAAACGGAAATTGAATGGCTGGGGTACAAATTTACCCATACGGGCATATCACCACTTGAAAATAAAACTGCAGCAATTCTAGCAATACCACCATCATCAACACTAAAACGCTTACGATCCTTCCTCGGGTCAGTAAATTACATTGGTAAATTCATACCAGACCTAGCACAACTATGTCATCCACATCGACCACTTCTCAAAAAATCCACAAAATTTATTTGGACACATTACATTTGGAAGAACATAAAAAATGTTTCCACTTAATAGGGAGAAAATTGCTGCCAGTACTGAAAAAAGTCATTATAAACCAAAATTAGACGTTAGATTAAAATGGGATGCATCACGTTCTGGGCTGGGAGCAGCACTTGAACAAAACAGACCTGAAGGTTGGAAACCAATAGCATTCGCGTCGCGATTTCTAAATCCAACAGAAGAACGTTACAGTGTTAATGAATTAGAACTATTGGGGATAGTTTGGTCCATTGACTACTTTAAATAATATCTGTATGGAAAAAATTTCACTGTCATAACAGATCATCGTGCACTACTATCCATATTAAAAGAGCACAGATCAAATAAATCTTACAATGGTCAACTTTCTAGATGGATTGACTGATTACTTCCATACAACTTCACAATTGAAGGCAAAAGCTGAAAAAAGTTTCCAAATATGACGAACAAATTGTAGTAGCAACAATATCTAAAATTCGTGATTCAATGAAAGACCTAATTCAAAATAAACAAAACACTACACAAAAACTTAGTAGCATATTACGAGTACATTTGCCCTCTTATCACTCAAATGAATTAATCGCAGCGCAAATGCCTACATTATTAAATTATAATCCGCAATTTAATACTAAACAAGTTGCATCACAATTACTACATTGTAAAAAGCTATTACCATTCGCGCCCCAGTTAACACTCTCAAATTGAACAGTTAATCCGTATTTAACTACACCATTCGCGTCGCAAATGCCTTCTAAAATTGCAATCCCACAATTTGCACCAAATAATTCTACAGCAAATAATTCACATTCCATTTATAAATTTCATGAAAAAGCACTGAAAAAGTCAGACAATAAAGAATGTGAACAATTTGAAAAGTAAACCCAATAGAGCCCATAATTGGTATTAAATCAACACAAATATGTCAAATTAAGCGCGAATGTAAAAATTCCTGAGTATAAATACAGCCCAGAGAAACATAAATCGCTTTTTGTCCGAAACTCACTCAGAAAAAAGTCCAATCAGAACAACTCTGTCAATTCAACCAATAAAATGCCACGATCAAAGACAAATAAAGCGACCCTGACAAGGGCCCGAGTCACCATCTCAGACACCACACCCTCAATGCCGGCAACAAATACTTCTTCCAACACGGAAACAACCCCTTCTGGTAGTCTACTCGATGCAGCAGAGGACTTGCGTTTCACCAATACCCTCCATAAAGTCTTCAGTTAAAATTACTAGCAATACTCACCGGGAAAGACGCAATTTTGAATGAAGTCCGCGACTGTGTGCTCAGAGATGACCCGGACAGATTGAAAGGAATTAGCCCCTTACAGCTTTTCCTACTGGCGGGACCTTAGTGTGAAACATGAGTGCATTTGTCTTGACGAACGGATTGCAATACCGAAGGCAATCAAGGACGCAGTATTAGAAGATATCCACTCAACGCATCCTTGGAGCTTTGCTATGTTGTCGCTAGCACAAAATATTTGGTGGCCATATATCCATCGGGATGTAATGGCAAAAGCCAGTGAGTGCAAAGCCTGCACGGAAATCGGTAAGAACTTGAAATCAGTGATTTCGCACTGCAAATGTACACCTTTACCAAAATGTATTGAAGCAAATGACGAAATCCAAATTGATTTTGGTGGACCAATACTTAACGAAAAAGGCATAGAGCAGTATTTTATTACAATTGTAGATAGATATTCAAAATACCCTACAGCTGAAATAGTAAATAATGCTTCGGGCACAAATGTATTTAAATTTCTAAATAACTACATATATAATCACGGGGTACCCAGAAATATAAGATTAGATCAAGCTTTACGGTAAAAACGTTTGAAACATTTTGTACAGAAGCTAATATTACTCCTATATATGCACCCGCAAATGACCATAGGGCAATAGGACTAGTAGAACGTCTTATTCAAACAATTAAACGTGATAGTTGTCATGTATGAAAACACAATTAAATAAAAAATTTAGTTTAGAACAATCACTACAAGCAATTATACAACAATAAAGAATATCAAAACAATAAACAATAGAAACTACACCATTTGAGGCACATTTTGGTAGAACATGCAATACACCAATTTCAAACAACACAACTAAATCGAATAATAATAATTTAAATTATAATAAAATAGTTAACCATTATTTAGATGAAGATACCTGTCAGAATTCCTGACAGAAGGGCAGTGGGCAGACACGGCCTTATGTTTCGATACTGAAATCGAAAAAGTAATTTGTGCAGCGAACAATCGAGCACAAAAAGAGCAAGTAAAATGAAGGATGGCGAATCGGGGTTCATTTGGTCGGAAGGGCTAGCACGACCAATTCCGTGTAGCGAACGTCGTGTCCAGGTGAAAATCGCGCGCAAAATCCATGAGAGCCAACGCCAGAAAAAGAACCTAGATGGTTTGTACGAATTTTTTGCCCCTGGCAGTACAGTTGGGAAGAGAAGTCCAACTACAAGCGTTATCAAAGAACCAAACAGACAAGAAGTGCGCGTAAGAAACTCCGACATTGCGAATTTTGGAACGAAAAACGAGCGAGATACGGAGTTGAGCCAATATATTGAACGTAGACTAAAGAAAATTTCCGAAAAAACGCTCGAACAAAAAATAACGAACCATAGGAGAGATCTTATCCGAAAAGACTTAGGAAGTAAGAAAATTAAGCGAAATAAAAAACCAGCTGACGATGTCAGTGTTATTTCATCGGGTAGATCTTGCATTTCAACAACGAGTAATGTGGCTCGATCACCAAAAATGAGGATTCCATAACGAAACCCAAAGCATGACGACGCCTTTACAAATCGACCGGATTTAACACAAATCCTTCACTTTAGCCCGCCTGTGTCACTCGCAGCGCCGCCGAATAACCCCAGCACAGCTTGAGCATCCGCATCACAAGTGGCTTCACCACAACTGCCAACACCGATATTGCGTAAGGAACGTAAAGAAAAAAGACAAATGACGGTGAATGATACATCGGACTCGGATACGTCATCAGTGCGGAGAAGCAAAAGGACTTTGAAGAAACAAAAAAGTCTACAACATCTTTTTTCGAAAAAATACAAAATACGGAGGGATATTCGGCTGATATTCCCGTATCGGACACAACATTCATTGGGGAAGTGTCACCACGGAACCCTAATGAGAGGTGGACTACTGGCCCTAACCCGAACCTACTGAGAGAGATGACTGTCTTAGAAGCTGAAACTCGAGCACAACCTGACTCAGATTAAAACTCAAGACCATTTGAAATCTATGTTTTATTTATTATTTAATATTCTATTTTGTATATAACCGGTGAAAAAGTATTAATTTTCTGATTTTATCTACTATTTTTTTTTGTCCAACAGGGGGAAATGTCATGCGGGATGGATATTACCCTCAGAATTTCTATCACCGTATTTAGTTCATGCTTTCCATTTGAAGGGCAGGTGCTTTAATTTAGTTAGTTAATTTCAGTTCATCAACACACTTTATTGCCTGTTCATACATTAGACAGGAAACTGTCTGTTCACACTGTAAACATTTTGTTAAGTCCTTCCTGTTTCGTGATTTACTCGTGAAATAAAGTTATTTCTATTGAATTTCAATTTGTTAATTTCATATGTCATTCTCCAATTTGCATCGCTATAATTCAGTTTCAATTTAACTATAGTAAATCGCTTTTCAAATACGTCTGCTCAATTGACATTGAGCCATTCGCACCGCGAATAACCAATTCAAAGATGAGGATTCAAATTGCCTAAAGATAATTGGCAATCGCGACGCAATTGCCCTCGCACAGTGGTTTGATAAGCATTCGCGACTCAATTGACTAACACAATAGTAATTGAGTATAACATTATGTTTGTTTTAATAGTCTTAAAATGAAAAGGTTATCATGAAGAACTTCAGTTTACTTTTGTTATGTAATATGTTAGGGTAATCACGGAAATATAGAACTAATGCGTTTCAGAGGAAATTAGTTCTGTGCATGCTAAACTATCCATAGAGGTGGACCACTCTCTCTCCGTATATCTGTCCATTCAGTTTTGTTATACTTTTTTCAAAATTTTGAGATAAGATTATCTGTAAAAAATGCCAGTTACGATGCAAACAAATTACAATGATCTTTTTCATTTAATTAACTGACGACACTAAAATAAAGAATCAAAATGAACCAAATCAACGATCGAGATGCCCTGTTCTACTTGGTTTTACCCCGATTCCTTTAAGAGTCTCATCACGACTAAATTCTTACATCTCACTTAACCTATAAATCATTGTACGACGAAGAAAATTTTTCTCTCTCAAATTGCAATTTTGTTACTCGTGCCTTCACGTAAGTTATGCAACCCCAGTAAAAGAGCATGCACCATTAAATATTAAATCAATATTCTAAAACTTGGCGTATGTTAAAACTAATATGCACTCAATAAGCTGGGCGAGGGGATGACACAAACGGAAAAGATCCCCCGAATCATATCTTAAATTCTTGGCATTTCTCATTGTATCTCCCACGTTTTACTAAACCCTGCAATCGGTGCCCTTGAATAAACTGAAAACAAGTTTTTTTTTCATTTTCTTGCGACTCATAACTTATTTTGCATTTGGGA
>NW_027452724.1:0-42000 GCF_964194025.1 Convolutriloba macropyga | reverse complement strand
CATTTTACTCCCCTGGGCAGCCCAACTCTTACCTCATTTTACTCCCTCTGGAGAAATTACCTCCTCACTCTTACACAATTTTACCCCCCTTGGCAGCCCAATTCTTACATCACTTTACCCCCTCTGAACGAATTACCCCCTCACTCATACACCATTTTACCCCCCTTGGCAGCCCAACTCTTACCTCATTTTACCCCTCCGGACATATTACCCCTTCACTCTTACACCATTTTACCAACTTGGCAGCCCAACTCTTACCTCATTTTACCCCCTCTGGACCAATTACCCCCTCACTCTTAAACCGTTTTACCCCCCTTGGCAGCCCAACTCTTACATCATTTTACCCCTTCTGAACAAATTACCGCCTCACTCTTACACCATTTTACCTCCCTTGGCAGCCCAACTCTTACATCATTTTACCCCCTCTGAACAAATTACCTCCTCACTCTTACACCATTTTAGCCCCTTGGCAGCCCAACTCTTACATCACCTTACCCCCGCTGAACAAACTACCCACTCACTCTTACACAATTTTACTCCCCTGGGCAGCCCAACTCTTACCTCATTTTACTCCCTCTGGACAAATTACCTCCTCACTCTTACACAATTTTACCCCCCTTGGCAGCCCAATTCTTACATCACTTTACCCCCTCTGAACGAATTACCCCCTCACTCTTACACCATTTTACCCTCCTTGGCAGCCCAACTCTTTCCTCATTTTACCCCCTCTGGATAAATTACCCCCTCCCTCTTAAACCATTTTACCCCCCTTGGCAGCCCAACTCTTACATCATTTTACCCCTTCTGAACAAATTACCGCCTCACTCTTACACCATTTTACCCCCCTTGGCAGCCCAACTCTTACATCATTTTACCCCCTCTGAACAAATTATCCCCTCACTCTTACACCATTTTACCCCCCTTGGCAGCCCAACTCTTACCTCATTTTACCCCCTCTGGACAAATTATCCCCTCACTCTAACACCATTTTACCCCCCTTGGCAGCCCAACTCTTACACCATTTTACCCCCTCTGAACAAATTATCCCCTCACTCTTACACCACTTTACCCCCCTTGGCAGCCCAACTCTTACCTCATTTTACCCCCTCTGGACAAATTCACCCCCTCACTCTTACACAATTTTACCCCCCTTGGCAGCCCATTTCTTACATCATTTTACCCCCTCTGAACAAATTACCCCCTCACTCTTACACCATTTTACCCCCCTTGGCAGCCCAACTCTTACCTCATTTTACCCCTCTGGACAAATTACCCCCTCACTCTTACACCATTTTACCCCCTTGGCAGCCCAACTCTTACCTCATTTTACCCCCTCTGGACAAATTAGCCCTTCACTCTTAAACCATTTTACCCCCCTTGGCAGCCCAACTCTTACATCATTTTACCCCCTCTGAACAAATTACCCCCTCACTCTTACACCATTTTACCCCCTTTGGCAGCCCAACTCTTACCTCATTTTACCCCCTCTGGACAAATTACCCCGTCACTCTTACACCATTTTACCCCCCTTGGCAGCCCAACTCTTACCTCATTTTACCCCCTCTGGACAAATTACCCCCTCACTCTTACACCATTTTAAAGCCCTTGGCAGCACAATTCTTAAATCATTTTACCCCCTCTGAAAAAATTACCCCCTCACTCTTACACCATTTTACCCCCCTTGGCAGCCCAACTCTTACATCACTCTACCCCCTCTGAACAAATTACCCCCTCACTCTTACACCATTTTACCCCCCTGGGCAGCCCAACTCTTACCTCATTTTACCCCTCTGGACAAATTACCCCCTCACTCTTACACCATTTTACCCCCCTTGACAGCCCAACTCTTACCTCCTTTTACCCCCTCTGGACAAATTACCCCCTCACTCTTACACAATTTTACCCCCCTTGGCAGCCCAATTCTTACATCACTTTACCCCCTCTGGACAAATTTCCACCTCATTCTTACACCATTTTAACCCCCTTGGCAGCCCAATTCTTAAATCATTTTACCCCCTCTGAACAAATTACCCCCTCACTCTTACACCATTTTACCCCCCTTGGAAGCCCAACTCTTACATCATTTTACCCCCTCTGAACAAATTACCCCCTCACTCTTACACCATTTTGACCCCCTTGGCAGCCCAACTCTTACTTAACTCTACCCCCTCTGAACAAAGTACCCCCTCACTCTTACACCATTTTAGCCCCCTGGGCAGCCCAACTCTTACCTCATTTCACCCCCTCTGGACAAATTACCCCCTCACTCTAACACCATTTTACCCCCCTTGGCAGCCCAACTCTTACACCATTTTACCCCCTCTGAACAAATTATCCCCTCACTCTTACACCACTTTACCCCCCTTGGCAGCCCAACTCTTACCTCATTTTACCCCCTCTGGACAAATTACCCCCTCACTCTTACACAATTTTACCCCCCTTGGCAGCCCATTTCTTACATCATTTTACCCCCTCTGAACAAATTACCCCCTCACTCTTACACCATTTTACCCCCCTTGGCAGCCCAATTCTTAAATCATTTTACCCCCTCTGAACAAATTACCCCCTCACTCTTACACCATTTTACCCCCCTTGGAAGCCCAACTCTTACATCATTTTACCCCCTCTGAACAAATTACCCCCTCACTCTTACACCATTTTACCCCCCTTGGCAGCCCAACTCTTACTTCACTCTACCCCCTCTGAACAAATTACCCCCTCACTCTTACACCATTTTAGCCCCCTGGGCAGCCCAACTCTTACCTCATTTTACCCCCTCTGGACAAATTACCCCCTCACTCTTACACCATTTTACCCCCTTGGCAGCCCAACTCTAACACCATTTTAACCACTCTGAACAAATTATCCCCTCACTCTTACACCGCTTTACCCACCTTGGCAGCCCAACTCTTACCTCATTTTACCCCCTCTGGACAAATTACCCCCTCACTCTTACACAATTTCACCCCCCTTGGCAGCCCATTTCTTACATCATTTTACCCCCTCTGAACAAATTACCCCTTCACTCTTACACCATTTTACCCCCCTTGGCAGCCCAACTCTTACCTCATTTTACCCCTCTGGACAAATTACCCCCTCACTCTTACACCATTTTACCCCCTTGGCAGCCCAACTCTTACCTCATTTTACCCCCTCTGGACAAATTACTCCCTCACTCTTACACAATTTTACCCCCCTTGGCAGCCCATTTCTTTCATCATTTTACCCCCTCTGAACAAATTACCCCCTCACTCTTACACCATTTTACCCCCCTTGGCAGCCCAATTCTCAAATCATTTTACCCCCTCTGAACAAATTACCCCCTCACTCTTACACCATTTTACCCCCCTTGGAAGCCCAACTCTTACATCATTTTTCCCCCTCTGAACAAATTACCCCCTCACTCTTACACCATTTTACCCCCCTTGGCAGCCCAACTCTTACTTCACTCTACCCCCTCTGAACAAATTACCCCCTCACTCTTACACCATTTTAGCCCCCTGGGCAGCCCAACTCTTACCTCATTTTACCCCCTCTGGACAAATTACCCCCTCACTCTAACACCATTTTACCCTCCTTGGCAGCCCTACTCTTACACCATTTTAACCCCTCTGAACAAATTATCCCCTCACTCTTACACCGCTTTACCCACCTTGGCAGCCCAACTCTTACCTCATTTTAGCCCCTCTGGACAAATTACCCCCTCACTCTTACACAATTTTACCCCCCTTGGCAGCCCATTTCTTACATCATTTTACCCCCTCTGAACAAATTACCCCCTCACTCTTACACCATTTTACCCCCCTTGGCAGCCCAACTCTTACCTCATTTTACCCCTCTGGACAAATTACCCGCTCACTCTTACACCATTTTACCCCCTTGGCAGCCCAACTCTTACCTCATTTTACCCCCTCTGGACAAATTACCCCTTCACTCTTAAACCATTTTACCCCCCTTGGCAGCCCAACTCTTACATCATTTTACCCCCTCTGGACAAATTACCCCGTCACTCTTACACCATTTTACCCCCCTTGACAGCCCAACTCTTACCTCCTTTTACCCCCTCTGGACAAATTACCCCCTCACTCTTACACAATTTTACCCCCCTTGGCAGCCCAATTCTTACATCACTTTACCCCCTCTGGACAAATTACCACCTCATTCTTACACCATTTTAACCCCCTTGGCAGCCCAATTCTTAAATCATTTCACCCCCTCTGAACAAATTACCCCTCACTCTTACACCATTTTACCCCTCTTGGAAGCCCAACTCTTACATCATTTTACCCCCTCTGAACAAATTACCCCCTCACTCTTACACCATTTTACCCCCCTTGGCAGCTCAACTCTTACTTCACTCTACCCCCTCTGAACAAATTACCCCCTCACTCTTACACCATTTTAGCCCCCTGGGCAGCCCAACTCTTACCTCATTTTACCCCCTCTGGACAAATTACCCCCTCACTATAACACCATTTTACCCCCCTTGGCAGCCCAACTCTTACACCATTTTACCCCCTCTGAACATATTATCCCCTCACTCTTACACCACTTTACCCCCTTGGCAGCCCAACTCTTACCTCATTTTACCCCCTCTGGACAAAAACCCCCTCACTCTTACACAATTTTACCCCCCTTGGCAGCCCATTTCTTACATCATTTTACACCCTCTGAACAAATTACCCCCTCACTCTTACACCATTTTACCCCCCTTGGCAGCCCAACTCTTACCTCATTTTACCCCTCTGGACAAATTACCCCCTCACTCTTACACCATTTTACCCCCTTGGCAGCCCAACTCTTACCTCATTTTACCCCCTCTGGACAAATTACCCCTTCACTCTTAAACCATTTTACCCCCCTTGGCAGCCCAACTCTTACATCATTTACCCCCTCTGAACAAATTACCACCTCACTCTTACACCATTTTACCCCCTTTGGCAGCCCAACTCTTACCTCATTTTACCCCCTCTGGACAAATTACCCCCACACTCTTACACCATTTTACCCCCCTTGGCAGCCCAACACTTACCTCATTTTACCCCCTCTGGACAAATTACCCCCTCACTCTTACACCATTTTAAAGCCCTTGGCAGCACAATTCTTAAATCATTTTACCCCCTCTGAACAAATTACCCCCTCACTCTTACACCATTTTATCCCCCTTGGCAGCCCGACTCTTACATCATTTTACCCCCTCTGAACAAATTACCCCCTCACTCTTACATCATTTTACCCCACTTGGCAGCCCAACTCTTACATCACTCTACCCCCTCTGAACAAATTACCCCCTAACTCTTACACCATTTTACCCCCCTTGGCAGCTCAACTCTTACTTCACTCTACCCCCTCTGAACAAATTACCCCCTCACTCTTACACCATTTTAAAGCCCTTGGCAGCACAATTCTTAAATCATTTTACCCCCTCTGAACAAATTACCCCCTCACTCTTACACCATTTTATCCCCCTTGGCAGCCCGACTCTTACATCATTTTACCCCCTCTGAACAAATTACCCCCTCACTCTTACATCATTTTACCCCACTTGGCAGCCCAACTCTTACATCACTCTACCCCCTCTGAACAAATTACCCCCTAACTCTTACACCATTTTACCCCCCTTGGCAGCTCAACTCTTACTTCACTCTACCCCCTCTGAACAAATTACCCCCTCACTCTTACACCATTTTAGCCCCCTGGGCAGCCCAACTCTTACCTCATTTTACCCCCTCTGGACAAATTACCCCCTCACTATAACACCATTTTACCCCCCTTGGCAGCCCAACTCTTACACCATTTTACCCCCTCTGAACATATTATCCCCTCACTCTTACACCACTTTACCCCCTTGGCAGCCCAACTCTTACCTCATTTTACCCCCTCTGGACAAAAACCCCCTCACTCTTACACAATTTTACCCCCCTTGGCAGCCCATTTCTTACATCATTTTACACCCTCTGAACAAATTACCCCCTCACTCTTACACCATTTTACCCCCCTTGGCAGCCCAACTCTTACCTCATTTTACCCCTCTGGACAAATTACCCCCTCACTCTTACACCATTTTACCCCCTTGGCAGCCCAACTCTTACCTCATTTTACCCCCTCTGGACAAATTACCCCTTCACTCTTAAACCATTTTACCCCCCTTGGCAGCCCAACTCTTACATCATTTACCCCCTCTGAACAAATTACCACCTCACTCTTACACCATTTTACCCCCTTTGGCAGCCCAACTCTTACCTCATTTTACCCCCTCTGGACAAATTACCCCCACACTCTTACACCATTTTACCCCCCTTGGCAGCCCAACACTTACCTCATTTTACCCCCTCTGGACAAATTACCCCCTCACTCTTACACCATTTTAAAGCCCTTGGCAGCACAATTCTTAAATCATTTTACCCCCTCTGAACAAATTACCCCCTCACTCTTACACCATTTTATCCCCCTTGGCAGCCCGACTCTTACATCATTTTACCCCCTCTGAACAAATTACCCCCTCACTCTTACATCATTTTACCCCACTTGGCAGCCCAACTCTTACATCACTCTACCCCCTCTGAACAAATTACCCCCTAACTCTTATACCATTTTACCCCGCTGGGCAGCCCAACTCTTACCTCATTTTACCCCTCTGGACAAATTACCCCCTCACTCTTACACCATTTTACCCCCCTTGACAGCCCAACTCTTACCTCCTTTTACCCCCTCTGGACAAATTAGCCCCTCATTCTTACACCATTTTAACCCCCTTGGCAGCCCAACTCTTACATCATTTTACCCCCTCTGAAAAAATTACCCCCTCACTCTTACACCATTTTACCCCCCTTGGAAGCCCAACTCTTACATCATTTTACCCCCTCTGAACAAATTACCCCCTCACTCTTACACCATTTTACCCCCCTTGGCAGCCCAACTCTTACCTCATTTTACCCCCTCTTGACAAATTACCCCTTCACTCTTAAACCATTTTACCCCTCTTGGCAGCCCAACTCTTACATCATTTTACCCCCTCTGGACAAATTACCCCGTCACTCTTACACCATTTTACCCCCCTTGACAGCCCAACTCTTACCTCCTTTTACCCCCTCTGGACAAATTACCCCCTCACTCTTACACAATTTTACCCCCCTTGGCAGCCCAATTCTTACATCACTTTAGCCCCTCTGGACAAATTACCACCTCATTCTTACACCATTTTAACCCCCTTGGCAGCCCAATTCTTAAATCATTTTACCCCCTCTGAACAAATTACCCCTCACTCTTACACCATTTTACCCCTCTTGGAAGCCCAACTCTTACATCATTTTACCCCCTCTGAACAAATTACCCCCTCACTCTTACACCATTTTACCCCCCTTGGCAGCCCAACTCTTACTTCACTCTACCCCCTCTGAACAAATTACCCCCTCACTCTTACACCATTTTAGCCCCCTGGGCAGCCCAACTCTTACCTCATTTTACCCCCTCTGGACAAATTACCCCCTCACTATAACACCATTTTACCCCCCTTGGCAGCCCAACTCTTACCTCATTTTACCCCCTCTTGACAAATTACCCCTTCACTCTTAAACCATTTTACCCCTCTTGGCAGCCCAACTCTTACATCATTTTACCCCCTCTGGACAAATTACCCCGTCACTCTTACACCATTTTACCCCCCTTGACAGCCCAACTCTTACCTCCTTTTACCCCCTCTGGACAAATTACCCCCTCACTCTTACACAATTTTACCCCCCTTGGCAGCCCAATTCTTACATCACTTTAGCCCCTCTGGACAAATTACCACCTCATTCTTACACCATTTTAACCCCCTTGGCAGCCCAATTCTTAAATCATTTTACCCCCTCTGAACAAATTACCCCTCACTCTTACACCATTTTACCCCTCTTGGAAGCCCAACTCTTACATCATTTTACCCCCTCTGAACAAATTACCCCCTCACTCTTACACCATTTTACCCCCCTTGGCAGCCCAACTCTTACCTCATTTTACCCCCTCTTGACAAATTACCCCGTCACTCTTACACCATTTTACCCCCCTTGACAGCCCAACTCTTACCTCCTTTTACCCCCTCTGGACAAATTACCCCCTCACTCTTACACAATTTTACCCCCCTTGGCAGCCCAATTCTTACATCACTTTAGCCCCTCTGGACAAATTACCACCTCATTCCTACACCATTTTAACCCCCTTGGCAGCCCAATTCTTAAATCATTTTACCCCCTCTGAACAAATTACCCCTCACTCTTACACCATTTTACCCCTCTTGGAAGCCCAACTCTTACATCATTTTACCCCCTCTGAACAAATTACCCCCTCACTCTTACACCATTTTACCCCCCTTGGCAGCCCAACTCTTACATCACTTTAGCCCCTCTGGACAAATTACCACCTCATTCTTACACCATTTTAACCCCCTTGGCAGCCCAATTCTTAAATCATTTTACCCCCTCTGAACAAATTACCCCTCACTCTTACACCATTTTACCCCTCTTGGAAGCCCAACTCTTACATCATTTTACCCCCTCTGAACAAATTACCCCCTCACTCTTACACCATTTTACCCCCCTTGGCAGCCCAACTCTTACCTCATTTTAATCCCTCTGGACAAATTACCCCGTCACTCTTACACCATTTTACCCCCCTTGACAGCCCAACTCTTACCTCCTTTTACCCCCTCTGGACAAATTACCCCCTCACTCTTACACAATTTTACCCCCCTTGGCAGCCCAATTCTTACATCACTTTAGCCCCTCTGGACAAATTACCACCTCATTTATACACCATTTTAACCCCCTTGGCAGCCCAATTCTTAAATCATTTTACCCCCTCTGAACAAATTACCCCTCACTCTTACACCATTTTACCCCTCTTGGAAGCCCAACTCTTACATCATTTTACCCCCTCTGAACAAATTACCCCCTCACTCTTACACCATTTTACCCCCCTTGGCAGCCCAACTCTTACTTCACTCTACCCCCTCTGAACAAATTACCCCCTCACTCTTACACCATTTTAGCCCCCTGGGCAGCCCAACTCTTACCTCATTTTACCCCCTCTGGACAAATTACCCCCTCACTATAACACCATTTTACCCCCCTTGGCAGCCCAACTCTTACACCATTTTACCCCCTCTGAACATATTATCCCCTCACTCTTACACCACTTTACCCCATTGGCAGCCCAACTCTTACCTCATTTTACCCCCTCTGGACAAAAACCCCCTCACTCTTACACAATTTTACCCCCCTTGGCAGCCCATTTCTTACATCATTTTACACCCTCTGAACAAATTACCCCCTCACTCTTACACCATTTTACCCCCCTTGGCAGCCCAACTCTTACCTCATTTTACCCCTCTGGACAAATTACCCCCTCACTCTTACACCATTTTACCCCCTTGGCAGCCCAACTCTTACCTCATTTTACCCCCTCTGGACAAATTACCCCTTCACTCTTAAACCATTTTACCCCCCTTGGCAGCCCAACTCTTACATCATTTACCCCCTCTGAACAAATTACCACCTCACTCTTACACCATTTTACCCCCTTTGGCAGCCCAACTCTTACCTCATTTTACCCCCTCTGGACAAATTACCCCCTCACTCTTACACCATTTTACCCCCCTTGGCAGCCCAACACTTACCTCATTTTACCCCCTCTGGACAAATTACCCCCTCACTCTTACACCATTTTAAAGCCCTTGGCAGCACAATTCTTAAATCATTTTACCCCCTCTGAACAAATTACCCCCTCACTCTTACACCATTTTATCCCCCTTGGCAGCCCAACTCTTACATCATTTTACCCCCTCTGAACAAATTACCCCCTCACTCTTACATCATTTTACCCCACTTGGCAGCCCAACTCTTACATCACTCTACCCCCTCTGAACAAATTACCCCCTAACTCTTACACCATTTTACCCCGCTGGGCGGCCCAACTCTTACCTCATTTTACCCCTCTGGACAAATTACCCCCTCACTCTTACACCATTTTACCCCCCTTGACAGCCCAACTCTTACCTCCTTTTACCCCCTCTAGACAAATTAGCCCCTCATTCTTACACCATTTTAACCCCCTTGGCAGCCCAACTCTTACATCATTTTACCCCCTCTGAAAAAATTACCCCCTCACTCTTACACCATTTTACCCCCTTGGAAGCCCAACTCTTACATCATTTTACCCCCTCTGAACAAATTACCCCCTCACTCTTACACCATTTTACCCCCCTTGGCAGCCCAACACTTACTTCACTCTACCCCCTCTGAACAAATTACCCCCTCACTCTTACACCATTTTAGCCCCTGGGCAGCCCAACTCTTACCTCGTTTTACCCCTCTGGACAAAATACCCCCTCACTCTTACACCATTTTACCCCCCTTGGCAGCCCAACTCTTACATCACTTTACCCCTCTGGACAAATTACCCCCTCATTCTTACACCATTTTAGCCCCCTTGACAGCCCAATTCTTAAATCATTTTACCCCCTCTGAACAAATTACCCCCTCTTTTACACCATTTTACCCCCCTTGGAAGCCCAACTCTTACATCATTTTACCCCCTCTGAACAAATTACCCCCTCGCTCTTACACGATTTTACCCCCCTTGGCAGCCCAACTCTTACTTCACTCTACCCCCTCTGAACAAATTACCCCCTCACTCTTACACCATTTTAGCCCCCTGGGCAGCCCAACTCTTACCTCGTTTTACCCCTCTGAACAAATAACCCCCTCGCTCTTACACGATTTTACCCCCCTTGGCAGCCCAACTCTTACTTCACTCTACCCCCTCTGGACAAAATACCCCCTCACTCTTACACCATTTTACCCCTTTGGCAGCCCAACTCTTACATCACTTTACCCCCTCTGGACAAATTACCCCCTCATTCTTACACCATTTTAACCCCCTTGACAGCCCAATTCTTAAATCATTTTACCCCCTCTGAACAAATTACCCCCTCTTTTACACCATTTTACCCCCCTTGGAAGCCCAACTCTTACATCATTTTACCCCCTCTGAACAAATTACCCCCTCGCTCTTACACGATTTTACCCCCCTTGGCAGCCCAACTCTTACTTCACTCTACCCCCTCTGAACAAATTACCCCCTCACTCTTACACCATTTTAGCCCCCTGGGCAGCCCAACTCTTACCTCGTTTTACCCCTCTGGACAAAATACCCCCTCATTCTTACACCATTTTAACCCCCTTGGCAGCCCAATTCTTAACTTATTTTACCCCCTCTGAACTAATTACCCCCTCAATCTAACACCATTTTACCCCCCTTGGCAGCCCAACTCTTACACCATTTTACCCCATCTGAACACATTATCCCCTCACTCTTACACCATTTTACCCCCCTTGGCAGCCCAACTCTTACCTCATTTTACCCCTTCTGAACAATTTACCGTCTCACTCTTACACCATTTTACCCCCCTCTGCAGCCCAACTCTTACATCATTTTACCCCCTCTGAACAAATTACCCCCTCACTCTAACACCATTTTACCCCCCTGGCAGCCCAACTCTTACACCATTTTACCCCCTCTGAACAAATTACCCCCTCATTCTTACACCATTTTAACCCCCTTGGCAGCCCAATTCTTAAATCATTTTACCCCCTCTGAACAAATTACCCCCTCACTCTAACACCATTTTACCCCCCTTGGCAGCCCAACTCTTACACCATTTTACCCCTCTGAACAAATTATCCCCTAATTCTTAAACCATTTTACCCCCCTTGGCAGCCCAACTCTTACATCATTTTACCCCTTCTGAACAAATTACCGCCTCACTCTTACACCATTTTACCCCCCTTGGCAGCCGAACTCTTACATCATTTTACCCCCTCTGAACAAATTACCCCCTCAATCTAACACCATTTTACCCCCCTTGGCAGCCCAACTCTTACACCATTTTACCCCATCTGAACACATTATCCCCTCACTCTTACACCATTTTACCCCCCTTGGCAGCCCAACTCTTACCTCATTTTACCCCTTCTGAACAATTTACCGTCTCACTCTTACACCATTTTACCCCCCTTTGCAGCCCAACTCTTACATCATTTTACCCCCTCTGAACAAATTACCCCCTCACTCTAACACCATTTTACCCCTCTGGCAGCCCAACTCTTACACCATTTTACCCCCTCTGAACAAATTACCCCCTCATTCTTACACCATTTTAACCCCCTTGGCAGCCCAATTCTTAAATCATTTTACCCCCTCTGAACAAATTACCCCCTCACTCTAACACCATTTTAGCCCCCTTGGCAGCCCAACTCTTACACCATTTTACCCCTCTGAACAAATTACCCCCTCATTCCTAAACCATTTTACCCCCCTTGGCAGCCCAACTCTTACATCATTTTACCCCTTCTGAACAAATTACCGCCTCACTCTTACACCATTTTACCCCCCTTGGCAGCCGAACTCTTACATCATTTTACCCCCTCTGAACAAATTACCCGCTCACTCTAATACCATTTTACCCCCCTTGGCAGCCCAACTCTTACAACATTTTACCCCCTCTGAACAAATTATCCCTCACTCTTACACCATTTTACCCCCCTTGGCAGCCTAACTCTTACCTCATTTTACCCCCTCTGGACAAATTACCCCCTCACTCTTACACAAATTTACCCCCCTTGGCAGCCCATTTCTTACATGATTTTACCCCCTCTGAACAAATTACCCCCTCACTCTTACACCATTTTACCCCCCTTGGCAGCCCAACTCTTACATCATTTTACCCCCTCTGAACAAATTACCCCCTCACTCTTACACCATTTTACCTCCTTTGGTAGCCCAACTCTTACCTCATTTTACCCCTTCTGGACAAATTACCCCTCACTCTTACACCATTTTACCCCCTTTGGCAGCCCAACTCTTACCTCATTTTACCCCCTCTGGACAAATTACCCTCTCACTCTTACACCATTTTAAAGCAATTGGCAGCACAATTCTTAAATCATTTTACCCCCTCTGAACAAATTACCCCCTCACTCTTACACCATTTTATCCCCCTTGGCAGCCCAACTCTTACATCTTTTTACCCCCTCTGAACAAATTACCCCCTTACTCTTACATCATTTTACCCCCCTTGGCAGCCCAACTCTTACATCACTCTACACCCTCTGAACAAATTACCCCCTCACTCCTACACCATTTTACCCCCCTGGGCAGCCCAACTCTTACCTCATTTTACCCCTCTGGACAAATTACCCCCTCACTCTTACACCATTTTACCCCACTTGACAGCCCAACTCTTAACTCCTTTTACCCCCTCTGGACAAATTACCCCCTCACTCTTACACAATTTTACCCCCCTTGGCAGCCCAATTCTTACATCACTTTACCCCCTCTGGTCAAATTACCCCCTCATTCTTACACCATTTTAACCCCCTTGGCAGCCCAATTCATAAATCATTTTACCCCCTCTGAACAAATTACCCCTCACTCTTACACCATTTTACCCCCCTTGGCAGCCCAACTCTTACATCATTTTTCCCCCTCTGAACAAATTACCCCCTCACTCTTACACCATTTTACCCCCCTTGGCAGCCCAACTCTTACTTCACTCTACCCCCTCTGAACAAATTACCCCCTCACTGTTACACCATTTTAGCCCCCTAGGCAGCCCAACTCTTACCTCATTTTACCCCTCTGGACAAATTACCCCCCCACTCTTACACCATTTTACCCCCCTTGGCAGCCCAACTCTTACATCACTCTACCCCCTCTGAAAAAACTACCCTCTCACTCTTACACCATTTTACCCCCCTGGGCAGCCCAACTCTTACCTCATCTTACCCCTCTTGACAAAATACCCCCTCACTTTTACACCATTTTACCCCCCTTGACAGCCCAACTCTTACCTCCTTTTACCCCCTCTGGACAAATTACCCCCTCACTCTTAAACCATTTTACCCCCTTGGCAGCCCAACTCTTACATCATTTTACCCCCTCTGAACAAATTACCCCCTCACTCTTACCCCTTTTATCCCCCTTAGAAGCCCAACACTTACCTCATTTTACCCCCTCTGGACAAATTTCCCCCTCAATCTTACACCATTTTAAAGCCCTTGGCAGCACAATTCTTAAATCATTTTACCCCCTCTGAACAAATTACCCCCTCACTTTTACACCATTTTTCCCTCTTTGGCAGCCCAACTCTTACATCATTTTACCCCCTCTGAACAAATTACCCCCTCACTCTTACACCATTTTACCCCCCTTGGCAGCCCAACTCTTACATCACTCTACCCCCTCTGAACAAATTACCCCCTCACTCTTACACCATTTTACCCCCCTGGGCAGCCCAACTCTTACCTCATTTTACCCCTCTGGACAAATTACCCCCTCACTCCTACACCATTTTACCCCACCTGACAGCTCAACTCTTAACTCCTTTTACCCCCTCTGGACAAATTACCCCCTCACTCTTACACAATTTTACCCCCCTTGGCAGCCCAATTCTTACATCACTTTACCCCCTCTGGTCAAAATACCCCCTCATTCTTACACCATTTTAACCCCCTTGGCAGCCCAATTCTTAAATCATTTTACCCCCTCTGAACAAATTACCCCCTCACTCTTACACCATTTTACCCCCCTTGGCAGCCCAACTCTTACATCATTTTACCACCTCTGAACAAATTACCCCCTCACTCTTACACCATTTTACCCCCCTTGGCAGCCCAACTCTTACTTCACTCTACCCCCTCTGAACAAATTACCCCCTCACTGTTACACCATTTTAGCCCCCTGGGCAGCCCAACTCTTACCTCATTTTACCCCTCTGGACAAATTACCCCCTCACTCTTACACCATTTTACCCCCTTGGCAGCCCAACTCTTACCTCATTTTACCCCTCTTGACAAATTACCCCCTCACTTTACACCATTTTACCCCCCTTGACAGCCCAACTCTTACCTCCTTTTACCCCCTCTGGACAAATTACCCCCTCACTCTTACCCCTTTTTACCCCCCTTGGAAGCCCAACTCTTACCTCATTTTACCCCCTCTGGACAAGTTTCCCCCTCACTCTTACACAATTTTACCCCCCTTGGCAGCCCAATTCTTACATCACTTTACCCCCTCTGGACAAATTACCCCCTCACTCTTACACCATTTTACCCACCCTTGGCAGCCCAACTCTTACATCATTTTACCCTCTCTGAACAAATTATCCCCTCACTCTTACACCATTTTACCCCCCAGGGCAGCCCAGCTCTTACCTCATTTTACCCCTCTGGACAAATTACCCCCTCACTCTTACACCATTTTACCCCCCTTGACAGCCCAATACTTACCTCATTTTACCCCTCTTGACAAATTACCCCCTCACTTTACACCATTTTACCCCCCTTGACAGCCCAACTCTTACCTCCTTTTACCCCCTCTGGACATATTACCCCCTCACTCTTACCCCTTTTTACCCCCCTTGGAAGCCCAACTCTTACCTCATTTTACCCCCTCTGGACAAGTTTCCCCTCACTCTTACACAATTTTACCCCCCTTGGCAGCCCAATTCTTACATCACTTTACCCCCTCTGGACAAATTACCCCCTCACTCTTACACCATTTTACCCACCCTTGGCAGCCCAACTCTTACATCATTTTACCCTCTCTGAACAAATTACCCCCTCACTCTTACACCATTTTACCCCCCAGGGCAGCCCAGCTCTTACCTCATTTTACCCCTCTGGACAAATTACCCCCTCACTCTTACACCATTTTACCCCCCTTGACAGCCCAATACTTACCTCATTTTACCCCCTCTGGACAAATTTCCCCCTCACTCTTACCCCTTTTTACCCCACTTGGAAGCCCAACTCTTACCTCATTTTACCCCCTCTGGACAAATTTCCCCCTCACTCTTACACAATTTTACTCCCCTTGGCAGCCCAATTCTTACATCACTTTACCCCCTCTGGACAAATTACCCCCTCACTCTTACACCATTTTACCCCCCTTGGCTGCCCAACTCTTACTCCATTTTACCCCCCTTGGCAGCCCAACTCTTACTTCACTCTACCCCCTCTGAAAAAATTACCCCCTCACTCTTACACCATTTTAGCCTCCTGGGCAGCCCAACTCTTACCTCATTTTACACCCTCTGGACAAATTACCCCCTCACTCTTACACCATTTTACCCCCTTGACAGCCCAACTCTTATCTCATTTTACCCCCTCCGGACAAATTACCCCTCACTCTTACACCATTTTACCCCCCTTGACAGCCCAACTCTTACCTCATTTTACCCCCTCCGGACAAATTACCCCTCTCTCTTACACCATTTTACCCCCCTTGGCAGCCCAACTCTTACCTCATTTTACCCCTCTGGACAAATTACCCCCTCACTCTTACACAATTTTACCCCCCTTGGCAGCCCAATTCTTACATCACTTTACCCCCCCCCCCTGAACAAATTACCCCCTCACTCTTACACCATTTTACCCCCCTTGGCAGCCCAACTCTTACCTCATTTTCATCCCTCCTCCCATTGCAGCCCATTGCAGCCCACTCTTACATGACAATTTCAGTCATGGGGGGTAATTCCTGAAAAGTCCTCCCATTGCAGCCCATTGCAGCCCACTCTTACATGACAATTTCAGTCATGGTGGGTAATTCCTGAAAACTCCTCCCGTTGCAGCCCATTGCAGCCCACTCTTACATGGCAATTTCAGTCATGGGGGGTAATTCCTTAAAAGTCCTCCCATTGCAGCCCATTGAAGCCCACTCTTACATGGCAATTTCAGTCAGGGGGGTAATTCCTTAAAAGTCCTCCCATTGCAGCCCAACTTTTACATCATTTTACCCCCTCTGAACAAATTACCCCCACACTCTTACATCAATTTACCCCCCATAGACAAACTACCCCCCATTTTTACATCAAAATGAAAGGATTTTAGGGAGGACATTCGTTTTGTTTTTCTACTTTCGTTCACTCGAAAGAACTTGATTGCATAATTTTTTTTTCAAAATTCAGATTAAAATGTCTTCAAGTTATGATGCAAATTACAAGGAGGCATGAAAAATAGTATATGACATTATAGCCCCACATATGGTATAACTACGGCAGTTGGCGTGCAATACTTTATATGACCTGGAAGCTAGAGGAAAGCTATAATGGGAAAGTCCCCAGTTTTGTTTATTTGATACTTTTATCACCAGTCGCGTTCTCGAATCATCTTAAGAGAACTGATCGTCAATAGACTGCGGGTATCCGTCCCTTATCCAGGCGAGCTCGGCTGAGAAATGTCGAACTTTGTTGAGATCTATTGGCAGATTAGTGTGCAGCTTAAAAGCCCTTCGTATGTCTGGATAGGGGTAGGTGACAACTGAAAGGTTTTCAATGTCAGCCTTGTAAAGAGCCACGAATGCCTCCAATTTCTCATGAACAATAGGGCTGTTGCCATTTTTGAACAGGTTGTATCTATAAAAAAGGAGAAACACAAAATAACTAAAATATTAATAGTTCTTCAACCGGGGAAATGTGATCCGGAAATAATTCCTTCCATTTTGTTGCAGTACACGGGTTCGAACCAGTTACCTAGTTACATACTGCATGCCTTCAACTTTTTATTCCACTGCGCCAACTGTCTTTTACTTCTTTGATACTTCTTGTGATTTTAAATCAGATTCAGTTAACGTTGGAAAAGAAATGCGGTGAATTTCGCGGCGAATTTCATCAGGAAATGCGGTGAAATACAATGAAAATTTATTTCACAGCATCCACCGCATTTCTTAGAAAAATTCACCGCAATTCATGAAATTCACCGCAATAACAAGCAATTAGGCTGCAGTTTATCTGTTTATGTGGAGGTACATAAATGCATTTCATCAAAAAAAAAACTTAGAAAACTCTCCAATTCGAGCCATACCAAAAAGTGGACGATGTGGTCAAATTTTCCTCTTTAGTTCAACGAATTGTATCACAGTACATGTAAAAAGGGGCACTGTTGTGTGGGATATAGCGACAAAGGTCCGTTTATGCTAATTGTCTCGACAAAAAAAGAAATTGTGAATAAAAACAGTCAACTAGTCAAGGAAATCTATCAAATGTTCTTCAAAATTGTAAACCTCGATATCTCCGTATAAACAAACGATTTTTAAGGATTTTTTTCTACAGTGCACAGATTTTCTTATGATAACACTCACAGCCTTCTTTGATGAACATATCGATCGACCAAAAATGACTGAACAAAAACACCCATTTGAAAATGCATTTCCTCCTCCACAAAAGTGGGTCCAAACAATTAGCATAATCGGATCTTTGTCGCTAAATACCACACAACACGTCCCTTTTTACAGATATTGTTTTACAGTTTGTTGAATTAAGGAGAGAACTTTGACAACATCGTCCACTTTTTGGTATGGCTCGTATTGGAGAGCTTTCTAAGTTTTTTTGATGAAATGCGGTGAAATGCGCTGAAAAATTTAATTAACCGCATTCATCGCATTCACCGCATTTCTTACAAAAATTCACCGCGAAACTCACGACAAGTTGCTAACTTCACCGCAATAAAAAGCAATCAAGCTGCTGTTTATCTGTTTATGTTATTGTACATATCTGCATTTCATCAAAAACACTTCAAACACTCTCCAATACGAGTCATACCCAAAGTTGACTATGGGGTAAAATCTCCCTCTTTAGTTCCACCAATTTTATCCCAATATATGTAAAAAGGGCCGTGTTGTGTGGGATTTAGCAATAAAGGTCCGATTATGCTAATTGTTCCGACCCCCTTTATTGGGGGAGGAACTATATAATCAAATGGGTGTTTTTGTTCTGTCAATTTTGGTCGATGGATATGCTAACCGTAGAGGGTTGTGAGTGTCATCATAAGAAAGCATGTGCACTGTAGAATACAAAAATTTTCTTTAGTTTTGTTTGTTTATAAGGAGTTATGAAGGTTTACATTTTTTAAGAACGTATGATAGATTTTCTGAACTAAGTGACTGTTTTTAATCAAAACATCTCTATCTAACCTAAAAATTTGTGTCAGTTTTGCTAGAAATATCTGTATCTTTTGAGAAAAAACAGTTAGTCTTAAGATAAAGAAGTTTTGATGAACTGTCTGATGCAAGTTTCTGGCTGAAGCATTGGCATAGTTTTTTTTCAAAAATCCAACTATTTTTCAGCTATTTTGGTGAATTGTGTGATGCAAATTTCTGGCTGAAGCATGGGCATAGTTTTTTTTAATTTCAACTTTTTTTCATCAAATTGTATCCAATTATGATTCTTTATCCCAGTTTTTTTTATAAATTTGTCGTAATTACGGACGACACAATGCTGTTACAATTTGTGAATTTGTGGAAACACCGAATGAAACTATTTTTGCTCAAGCCTCCTGTGAATGTGTTATGAACAATAGATTTGGCGGTTTTCAAAGATTAATAAATATCTTTTGAGCTTTTCTGCTTTTAAATTGTTTTTATCAATCTAGATGTAGCTTAGGCTCAGAAAAAATTGAGTATTTTTTCTATTGAATCAAAATTTAATCACAGTTGCACTTTGATAATTTTTGTAAAGTTATTTGGCTGCGATACTACGAGGTTAAAAAAAATTTTGTTGATTTGTTGACATTATTTGTCTTTTCTTGTCTTTCGTTGCTTTATGACATTACTGAGAGTTCTGAAACCGCATGATTGTTCTTTACAGAAAACTCCATTGCAAATATTTAGTAAATATTTGAATTTTGGACTTTGATTTTTTTCTTATTCTTTGTTTAAGCGTATGACATTTTCCGCATAATGACAAGCCCCAATGGATTTCTTTGGGGACATATAAAGAACCTTGATCTTTTTCAAAAGCTTTTAACGAAAAGATTACGGTTTTAAAGGCTTCAATGCTGTTTTCCCGCTCAATTTAAGTAGTCTTTTCTGTTTTCTAGTTGTATATGTAGTCCTATGGCATGTTCTGGATAAAAAAATTCTCAATTGCTGGTTTTCAAGTGCTGGTATTATGTAGCGTAAAAGCTCTTCGTATATCTGTATAGGGGTTAGTGACAACTGGAAAGTTTCGAACGCCAGCCTTGTGAAGAGCCACGAATGCTTCCAATTTCTCATGAGCAAAAGAGCTGTTGCCATTTTTGAACAGCTGGTATCTATGGAACAGGAGAAACACAAAGTAACTAAAACATTAGTAGATCTTTTTCCGGAGGAAATGTGATCGGGAAATAATTCCTTGCACTCTGTTGCAGAAAAGTTGAGAGTTGTTCAGAGGACTCGAGTTGTTTTAAAAGTGCAGGTGTAACTTGTACAATTGAGGTAAATTTTCGCATGAGTGAGACAACAATGGCAGGTTTTTTATCCAAATATGATTTAAAACCGTGAAGGTCCGAACTTATGCAGAAAAAAACCATAAAACAATAGAACTGGAAGTCAAAATGAAAAACATGATTCAAATGACCTCAAAACTAAATTACAAGATAACAGGTCTTCAAAATGTTAGGTCTCATGAAATACAAAATTAATGTTTTCTATCTTTTCTTTAATAAGCATTTTCCTTCTTTCCTGTGTCGGGTTATTTTACGGTAAATTTTCGTGAGAAATGCGGTCAAATGCGTTGAAAATATTAATTTTCACCGGGTTTTTTCTATATCTTTTTGCGGTGAAGGCGGTTAATTGACGGGGAATTATTTATTTTCACGGAGTTCTTAGAATTCTTACAAAAGAGGAATCTCCGTAAACGGGTTTGAAACTGTTACCTTTTGCACGTCTTCAATTTTTATTTCCACTGCGGCAATTGTCCCTTACTTCTTTGACACTTCTTTTGAATTTAGACTAGATCCAGTAAACATTCGAAAAGAAAGGCGATGAAATGCTGAAATGCGGTAAAATGCGGTGAAATGATTTTTGTCAGTGCTTTTGCCACATTCACCGCATTTTATTAAACAAAATTTCAACCAAAAAGCTCAACCGGGTTAGTTGAAATTCTTGCGTGTGTACAATGAACGGACGTAACAGTCATAAATCTCTTTAATACCAAATTTTTGTGTTGAGATCGCGCCAACAAACTCTTGATGCGAAAAAATGATGACTTTAACAAGCAATTAAACAGCTGTTTATCTGGACGATGTGGTCAAATTTCCCTCTTTTGTTCCACGAATTTTATCCCAATACATGTAAAAGGGGTCTTTTAGATATGGCTCGTATTGGAGAGTTTTCTAAATTTTTTTGAAGAAATGCAGATATGTATCTCCACATAAACAGAAAAACAACAGCTTAATTGTTTGTTAATGCGGCGAATTTTGTGAATTGCGGTGATTTTCGCGGTGAATTTTTGTAAGTGCAGTGAATAGGGTAAAATAAATTTTTCAGCGCATTTCACCAGATTTCTAACAAAAATTCACCTCAATTCGCGAAATTCGCCGCAATAACAAGCAATTAAGCTGCTGCTTGCCTGTTTATGCGGAGGCACATATCTACATTCTATCAAAAAAACGTAGAATACTCTCCAATACGAGCCATACCAAAAAGTGGACGATGTGGTCAAATTTCCCTCCTTAGTTCTCCAAATTACATCCCAATATATGTAAAAAGGCCTTGTTGTGTGGGATTTAGCGACAAATGTCCGATTATGCAAATTGTTCCGACACACTTTAGTGGGGGAGGAATTATATACTCAAGGGGGTGTTTTCGTTCAGTCAATTTTTGTCGATCGATATGTTCATCGTAGAGGGTTTTGAGTGTTATCATAAGAAAACCCGTGCATTGTAAAATACAAACATTTTTTAAGTTTCGTTTGTTTTGTACGGAGTTATCGAGGCTGACATTTTTGAAGAAGATTTGATAGATTTAGACTGTTTTTGTTCACAATTTCTATATTTAAGCTACCAATTTTCGTCGTTTTTGCTAGAACTATGTCTATTTTTTTTTTAAAAAAAGCAGTTGGTCTTAAGATAAAGAAGTTTTGGTGAATTGTCTGATACAAATTTGGCTAAAACATTGGCTTAATTTTTTTTTAATTTGTCGAAAAAATACAGACGACACAATGCTGCAACTATTTGTGAACCTGTGGATACTCCGAATAAAACTATATTTACGCAAACCTCTTGTTAAAGTGTCCTGAACACAAAAATTTGGCGGTTTTCAAAAAATTAATAATGAACTTATAAACTCTTCTAGTTTTAATTTTTTTTTCAATCAACATGTAGATTAGGGTCAGCAAAAATTGAGTGTATGTTTTCTATTGAATCAAAAATTAATCATAATCGCATTTTTATAACTTTTGTATAGTTTTTTTTGGCTTTGATAATATGAGGTTTAAAACAATTGGTGTTGATTTGTTGACATTCTTTGTCTCTTTTTGTCTGTAGTCTTTTTATGACATTACTGAGAGTTCTTATTTCGCATGATTGGTATTGAAGGAAAACTCAATTGCAAATATCTAATAATTCTATAGAATAGATTATGGTTTTAACAGCTTCGACGACAATTTCTCGCAAAAATTATTTGAGTTTTGAACTTTTGTTTTTCTTTCTCATTCTTTGCTTTGACGTATGAAATTTTCCGCATAATGACAAGCCGCGATGAATTCTTTAGGAGGCATCAAAAAACCATTGATCAATCATTTTCAAACGCTTTTATATTAGTTTTGGTTTTATATGGTTATGGTTTCAACGGCTTGGTAAACGTTTTGGAGTTTGTTAATAGTTTTTTTAATAATAGATATCAAATATTGGTCGTAATTGATGCTTGCAACTTTTATTTGATTTTGCCGTTTGCATTGTTTTTGTCTCACAGCCTTATTAACGGCAGATCTCAGTGGCCCTCTGATGTAGCTTTATTTAACTCAAAAAATGGTTTGAGTTTTACATTATTTAAAAATTTTATTATATCAGTTTTTTCGAACAAATTGGTAACGTTAATAAGTTATTTTTTAACTCATTTGGTAGGCAATTAAGTCAAAAAAGTACCATATTGGGTTCTAAACTTCATGTGCAAACGCACAATATCAAGCCTCTTTGTTGTCATATAATATTAAACAAAAGTTGATAGTAAAATTTTACATAATAGAACAGTTTAACTGTTCCGACCGGCTTAAGTGGTCGATTTTTTTGCCGATCGATATGTTAACTGTTGTGAAGGAGTTGTGAGTGGTGTCTTTAGAAGGTTTGTTGATAATTAGATTATCAGATTATCTAAATAAATAGATCTTTTAAAATTCTCTTTTTACGAGTTACAGATGTTTAAAGTTTCGTGAACAATACCTTCGCTTCTGTTCCTGTTCTCATTTTTCGTAAATGTTGATGGAATTGTTAAGAAACAGGATACACTTCTTATCGATAGTCGTATTAATTTACAAGTAAAGACAAAAAAGTTGCTGTATTGATAGCCAGGACTCTTTGGGCTTAACATTGAGATGAATGTTGGCTTCTATAATCAAATTATCATAGAAACCGGAAACAAATATAATTTTTGATCACCCTTTGTCCAGATTGACCGGTAAAACAGACATTAAAACACCTGACATGAAATTTGTTTACTCAGATGACGGCTATTTTAACCTCTGGTTTCTAAGAAAGTGTTCTGAAATTACTAATTATGACGAATTCCACTTATTCAAACTGATTATTATCAAAAATGAACAATTCACTTGTGATATATTACAGTTTCATTTGCCAATTTTCTATTACCCATTTATTTGGAACGATTGCGTTTCATTAATACCCGCAGAGCATTGCCGAGAACTGTGTTGGTCTTAATGCTGATATTCGCAAAGCAAACTGATTGCGACATTGTTCTGTCCTTTTTCATAATCATTTTGCCTTTTTACTACCATTTGACGCACAGATGTTTTTGCTCCGACTTTTATTATCGAAAAGTCCCATTGTTGTTCAGCGAGGTTCAGTGAACAAATATTATGATTTCTGTGTGAAGCTCGTTACTTTTAGGCCTCGGAAAAATTGTTTGTAAAATTTCAAATAAATTTTGTGTATTCAGCGATTAGAGTTATTTTGGTGGATTTATCATTATGACTCAATCTAGCTGCTCAGAGGTCTCTATGGCTCTCTAAAGGACTAATAGAGAAATGTTTAGTTTTTCAATCGATAACTATTGGTTTCCCGCTAAAAAACTCAAAAATTATCCAAAGTTCAATAATGGTTTTCAATATATTTCATTTTTTTTGTTTAAAATTAGCTGTTTCTAGTTTTTTGGAACATTTTTGGGTTAGTGGTAGAGCGGCTAAAGCAAGTTTTTTAATTTAAAATATATTTGTTTGGTAATAGGGGTGCTGTCCTTTTTCGAAAATGTTTTCGCAATTCCACTTTTATGTTCTTTACCGACCAGATTGAAGTTATATCGGAAATCAATTGTTGAAAGATCAAAGTTACGTGCAAATGAAGGCCAATAAGGAAATATATTATTCTGTGCGAAAAGCCTTTCGTTTTTGTTTGCGCAAATTTTCGTATTTCGTTTTGATTTCTGCCTGTGTTTGGTGTTATTTTGTAGGCCATTGACCTTATCTTACTAACGAAAGGTACATGTGGCTTCCGAAGCAGTTAAAAATTACATTAGGGATTGTATTTTAGGTGGAAACTTGTTTTAAGTAAAATTTGCTTTTCTTTTAAATTGAATACTTTCGGAGCTCTGTCAATTCTTATATTATTTCTGTCAAATTTCAAAGTAGTACCTCAGCAAAGAAAGAGGTGTATTCTGCTCTCTGTCAAATTAGCATCTAATCTCCATTACTTATTGCGTTTTCAATAATTTTTTTTGTTTTTGAAACTCTGAATTTTGCATAACTTGTCAAGGACATTTTCACATTTTGGAGTCTTCTAATACAGTTTTTTTCCATTATCTTATCACCAACATTACAATGGCAAACGCTAGTGTCTTTATTGGGGTTGTACAAAGGCGCAATTGTTTATAATTAATGTTTTTATTCAATAGGTTACGATTTTAACGGCTTTGACACACATTTCTGGCAATAACTAATTTATTTTTTAAATTATTTGATCTATTTTTTTGTTTTGTTTATTCTTTTCGCATTCTAATAATAAAATTGTTCAATGGTCTCCCAGAGAGTTATAAAATTAGCTATTTAAATTTTGTTCTCAGGTAATTGTTTTCAAACAGTATAAACGTATTTTTTTCACTTCCCCTTTTTGTATCTTTTTGTCTACTTGATAATTACTCCCCATGAAAACAAGTCTCATATATTTCTGATGTAATTCAAATTAATTTCTTTAATATAGGTTTTACGTGGCGCTACTTTGACTTGCTGCTTTTTTTCTAAATCAGATATACACTGAATTTTTGTTCGTAATTAATACTTGTTGTTTTTGTTTGATATTGTTGATTTTCTGGTCTATTAGTCTCATTAATTTCACGTATAATTAGTGCACCAATGAGGCAATAATTCTTTTTGGTTGGAGCTTAGAGCAATGTTTTAAAAGGATGCACAAATTTTTTTGGTTAAAAATTTTTGAAAGTTTTCATCTTTTCGTCATTTGGTAGACAAATAAATCAAAGCGTGGATCAGCAGGGTAGGAATAATATTTATATTTACCGAGCCCTCTTTGTTGGTTTTAATTTTTACTGGGGCTTTGTCTCATAAATTCCAAAAAATTGCTGACTAATATTTAAAATCCAGTGGTAGATGACGCCGCATTGCTATAGGAAAAGCTGAAATGATTCCTGACGATCGAACGCGGAATTGGCTTCCAGAATCCGTAAACTAAAGAAAAAATTACGATGATTATTGTAGGAAGGACTCTGGCCATTACTACACTAGAAATGACTGTTTGCTCTACAGCAAATTCCAAATCAAACAATGCTATGATAAAAAAGGTTTGCTTTAATGCTTTTCCCGTGTTAACACGATTACCTTAATTGTCCATAGGAAAACAAAGTTAGAACAATATCAGTAGCATAAACTCCTGTACCAAGACTGACACAATAATGGGCAGGATTGCTCGGATTGATCTGTCGACTACTCAGAATGTCAAACCTGTTGTCTTGTTGTGAAGTGGTAGCAGAACGCATTTTGATTGGCTAACCAGGATTTTCTGCTGACAGATCTCTGAACAATATACTAAATGTACGTACACACCCATATACATATATATATATATATATATATATATATATATATATATATATATTTATATCAATATATATATATATGTATATATATCAATATATATATGTAAAATATATATATATATATATATATATATATATATATATATATATATATATTTATATATACAACATGGAAGCTCGTTAATGTGCGTTCGCACATCATGTTCCGACCCGCCCTCATCTCCATTTTTGATTTATTTGTTTTGATTTACAATTTTGCAAAGAACAGATGTTTGAGTTTAAAAAAATCGTTACATAACATAACTAAAATGTGAACTAAATAAGGCCATGCCTCATTACAACGAGATCTGCCATGAGAAAAAAACAACAAAAAAAGCAAAAACAAAAACTTCTTGGCACGGCAAAAGCTTATTATCTTAATTTAAAAGCACCTAGTAACAACGTCAAATTACAATCAGACTAAACCCTGAGTATACAAATTTACTATTTTCTAACTACACATCGGATGGGATTTTTCCTTAATGAGACTAGGTAACAAGTCGACAAAAAAATTTTAAACCAAAAAATTTCCAGAATAATTAGCTTTTAACAAAAAATTCTTGATAACTTTACTAAAAAGTCAAAATGAAACCAATAGGAAATATCTCTGGTTAGACTAAGCCACCGGTACGGACTAACGATTCAGAAAACTCAAAAAACATACGAACAACAATTTACAAACATTGCTAAAACACAAATTATTCAAGCCATTAAAATTATTAGTTATTATCTGAACATTATGTATTTTCGTTCCATTTTCTATATATAATAAGTCAGCTAAAGTTATGCTGCTTTAATAAATAAGTTATATTGGGCAACATTTGAAAATCATTTGGGTCTGTTATTACGCGATTGTGCTAGCTAAAGGAAGAGAAAAAGAAACAAAAATATGGCACTCACATAACATTTTATGAAAACGCCTATTGTCGACAAACAAAACATCATTTAAGTCATAATATCAGTAAGGACGTTAGTGTTTAAATTAAATGGAATTTAATGGAACCTCTCAATGATGAACAGGTTAAATATTGACGAAAAGAGCAACCAAAGCTGACAAAATTGAAAAATCCCCAAAAATTTAAAAATTGTATTATATCAAAAAATTTAGGACTATTCACAAAGAACTGAATGCTTCGGTATGCATAAATCATTCATACCTCAATTACAAGCTTAGGGGCCGGTCAGCATTTTACGGCTACCTAAAGAATAGAAAAAAAGCAAAAACAGCAAATTCAAAAAAAGATTGTGCGAGAAAAGTGTCGCAGCCGCTGAAAAACGATTTTTCAGTAAAAACTTTTCTATTTTCGGATAGTTTTTATTAGAATTTGGATTTTCTTTTATCAATAGAAAAAAAATGTGTTAGGACTCCAAAAGTATCAGAAATATTACGAAAAAAATATCAAAAAAATTTAAAAAATGTTATGAAAACTCGTGCATCGAAGTGATAACACCAATAGTTAGAAGATAAAACCGTGAGCCATATCAAATTTGGTTGAAGTGGAAAAGAAAGGGGTCCGGTCATTTCTGAGACTGAGTTACAGGTCTCAAAAATATGTTAAAGATCGGCTAATCTTAAAAAAAAGTTTCAAAAATTTTTTTAAAGTCTTGACAGATAATATTATCAATAGCCTTCAACGGAAGTCAATAAAAACGCTCCATTGGAGCGTAATCCTCAATTGTAGGACAAGGAAAATTGTTATACATAGTTAATCAATAAGGAATCGCAATAGGTCCTATGACTATAGAAAAAACAACAAATACAGGCAAAAAAAATCAGTAAAAAAGTGCAAGAAACCGTCGAAGCCAATTAAACTATAAGTTTTTCCTTAAAGACTTTATCCGTGATCCACTGAAAATTTGCTTCAAGACAATGGGAGATATCAATATCAGGATAATGCGATAAGAGTTCAAGAGGGACCAACGATAGAAAAATATCAAAAAAAATTAAACTTTTTTTGAAATTTTGTGGCATTGAAGTCATATAACAAACACTTAGAAAAAAACATGTAACCATAATAATCTTGGTTGAAGGAGAAAGGATGTGGCTCTTGTAGTTACTGACACTGACTTACAATTCACGAAAAAAAGTTGATTATTTGTTAATGTTTAAAAAAATTCTTGAAAAATCATTTTTAAAGTCTTAACAGCCATTATCTGTCCAATAAAAGTGTACAAAATCACTCTAAATATCCAGTGTTTACACAAAACTTCAATCCTCGACAACTCCTCGAAAAAAAAACGAAATCAAAAAAATCTTTTTAGTTTCTATTTCTACGCTAGAGTTTTTTAATGATACCACTCACATTTCTCCACAATGAATATATCGATCGGCCAAAATTGTCTGAACAAAAAAACCCATTTGAGTATATAGTTCCTCCCCCCACAAGAGTGGTCGGAACAAAAAGATTTTTTTGATGCAGTTCAATTGGCACTGTTACAGTCAGTTTTGGGTTGCTATCTTGCAAAATTATCATGTTACTTGCAAGAATCTTGATTATATTTTGCAATATAACAATTCGCCATTCAAGAATTTGCAGGAATAACTTTTGTGTAATTCTTGCAAGATAACCAATCGTCATGCAAGACCCTCCAAGGACCATTTTGCAGTAACATTGCAAGATGTTGCAACTTTATCATACGGCTGGCCTTGGATTTTTTCAAACAAATTATTAAACCCAGTTCTTATATTTGTTCCCGCAGTAATAAAGATATTTGAACAATAATATGTAAGCAAAGGTACTGTTAAAAGTCAGATATCAGGGAAGAGGATACGGTTGATTGAAAAGATCTCACCCCTGTGTTGCTTTTAATGGATTCAAGAAGGACAGATGAAAATAAATGGCCGAGAGAGAAGTTGTCAGAGTCATCATCGGATTGATGGGAGTCGTAGTCGTAACCCTAATCAACATCTGGCATTCGTTGGAAAGAATTATGCTAGTATAAATAAAAGAAATTAGTTGATGTTTTTCGCTTGCTCTTCTAGTCTAAATTAACAAAAGTCAGTTCTGTTTTCGACACAAAATTGTCTTGATAATATCCCTGCGATGACAATATCAATCTGCTACGACTCCCATCAATCCGATGATGACTCTGACAACTTCTCTCTCGGCCATTTATTTTCATCTGTCCCTGCGATGACAAAAATGAAGTAATTTTAACCTTTTCGTCAAGCTGAGCAAAATTTCTAATTCAATATATCTGGTTCTTTTTAAGAAAAAATTACAGAGTTTGATTTCGAGAGAATGCAAGATTTTTTTTGAGACATTTCTTTTCTTTGTCATAAAAACGATGTTCAAAATGTGATAGCCAAATCAGATAGGCTCACACAAAAACATGATGTTCGTCAAATAATAATTTAATTATAGGTGGAAGATTTCAATGGCATACCTATTGACTGAATATTATTTAAACGAAACGGACCAGTATAAAACTGAAATTAGTTAACATTAATCAAAGAAGAAAACGAATGAAATTGTTTTTAGAAACGATAAATCACCAGTTGCCTTTTAATGGTCACTGCTTGTAACAGACTGAAATGGGTGAGTACCCGGGTTGCCCATCATACAACTTCCTTGATTTCATACAATATCAAATATAAATTTATGTGATTTCCTGGTAGTCATACAATTTTCATACGAAAATCAAAGTAGTTGCAAACAACTCCAATCGTTGCTGCTACCACGCTCAATCAGTACCCAGGCCTAGACCTCGACTTATGAAAAGACTTTAAAAGTCTAGTAGGGGGGGCCAATATTGACTATAATTACACGGTCGAGGTTCCTAGTAAAAGTCGAGCTAATATCTTTTCATGGGTCGAGCTAAAGTCTTTTCATAACGAAGAAAGTCCAGCTAAGGTCTTTTCATGGGTCCAGCATTAGTCTTTTGTGACCAGCAAAGTCGAGTTAAGGTCTTTTCATGGGTCCACCATTAGTCTTTTCATAAGTCTGTTTTTTTTTTTTCAATATTCAAATTTTTTATTTGTTTCCTGCTTCTGTGCATACAGAAGCAGAACCGGAGCAAGACTAAATGGTTTTGCACCAGAGCAGTCCAACTTAAGAATCAGTTGGAAATCTGCCGAAAGCCTTAAGAATTATGTCAATTCTTAAGTTAAAGAGTTTTTTCAGATCGAGTATATTACCACATTACTTGATTCAATGAAACCAGCTAGCTTAAGAATATTGGTCCTAGTCCCATTAGCCATGAAAAAATTTCGGCGCTATTCAGTTTGTTTTCCTTACCAAAATTATTAGCTATTTTTTTTTAAAAATAATGCAGGTTTTTGAGGTATTTATGGTTCTTTTGAATCGTAAAAGGTGCATGATCACATATGCTGACTACGTTATATGCAATAATGCACGCAAAACGTTAATGGCAGAAAAACAGACTTATGAAAAGACTAATGATGGACCCATGAAAAGACTTTAACTCGACTTTGTTTGCAAACATTGTGTCGAGCTTAAGTCCAGCACAAACTTTGGGTCAAGCCAAAGTCTTTTGTAAAATTTAGGGTCCAGCTAAAGTCTTTTGCAAAAAATCTGAGTCGAGCTAAAGTCCAGAATGCCTTAAAGTCCAGCTAAAGTCTTTTCATAGCTCAAATGAGTCCAGTATGGTCTTTTCATAGCACATTTTTGTCGAGCATTGTCTTTTCATGAGTCGAGGTCTAGACCTGGGTAACAATTAAACCACAGTCACTCAAACGATGAGTGGTTGAGTTTCATTTTTCCCGGCAATCATACAAGGTCAAATATGATTTTACTATAGTGAATCTTTCATAATCAATTGTATGTCCCATTTGTTTGGGTTTCTCTAGAAACCTTCTAGTTCTTAACGACCTAATTCTGCTTAACAAGATTTTAGTGGGCTTAACTCCTATGAATGCCTCAGACCAATGGTCAATAACTTTTGGTTGTCTAAAGACCAGATCATGTGAAAAAATTTTTATTGAAACCAGAGAAACGTTTCGGAAACGTTCTGAAGATAATTATTTTAATAGAGTGGTCCAATTCAATAATTTTTGTCTCAACTTAACAGTTTTTCTAACTATTCACCACACAAAAATCTATGTCAATTTCGAAGAGAAAAGAAGAGCTTTTTGGAAGGGCAGGCAGTGAAAAGAATCAAATATAAAATTTACCCTTCAGGATGGAAAGTTTTCGAGACATTTTAATTACTGAAAGTTGATTGCGCCCCTAATCTGGGGACTACCAAGCTGGTTGTAACCATGTTTGGTTGAATTCATAATTATTACTATTATTATTATTATTATTATTTTTATTATTACTATTATTATTATTATTATTGTTATTATTATTATTATTATTATTATTATTATTATTATTATTATTATTATTATTATTATTATTATTATTATTATTATTATTATCATTATTATTATTAATAATAATAATATTGGGGTCACCTCAATGTAAACCAACAAGTTTTTAAAGATTTTCGGCATACAAATGTAGATCAGTATGCAGTAAATGTGATATCAAATATATATAATTTTTTCAAATCGGAATAAATTTTACATTAAATTTAAAGAAGTCATTTCAATTAGCAAGTCTAAACAGAAAGTATTGACGCTGGCACGGATCAGGTGTCACGTGTGCGTACTTCTTTGTGTTTTTGTTCTGGAAAATCCTGTTAGAGTAGCTACAAATCAACCATCGATTTCGTAATGCTAATGCTATCAGATTAAATACGCTTTGAGATAATATGAAATTGTTGTAACTTTTCGTATTTTCTACCATTGAAATTAGCCCAAATGTCTGTTTGTTATGCAAAAATGTTGTATTAGGATATTTAAGTTCGAAAATTCTCCCGATTCTCCTTCGAAGAGACTCGGGAGAAAAATTCCAATGTGTGTGTGTTGAACAGATTTCATCTTGATCCTTATATCACTGGAACTCAATTTTCGAATAATTGCAACAACGTGGAGTTGGAATCATGAATAAACGAAAATTTGGACATAGACAACACTGAGCGCCAAAACGCCTGAAAGTTAGCATTTTTTACGTACAAAAATCTCAAAATAAGAACCACGGTGCGATCAAATTTAATCTCAACTAGCAGGCCCGCAAACACATCACAGGAAAAATCTTTCAAAGGAATACAAGGTTTAAAAGAAATTAGATTTCATGTTTCGTGTCAACTCCGGCTCGAACCCATATGCCACTTATTTACCAGGCATAGGTCTTAACGCCTATGCTACCGACGCGTATTTTTCCATCTATTACCCTATGTAGCACTGTTGTGCGACAATTTTGGTTTTGCCGAGTTGCATAGTTAAGGAGCGCTAAAACTTGTGCAGATAACGAGATTATACATGGTGGCAAAGCGCGTTTACTATCTATTGTCTATTCCTATTTCTGGCAATGGCTTTAATGACTCGCCTGCTTTGGCGAGCTCAATGAGCGCAAAATATGAGCAGATTAGGAGCCAAAATGTGAATAAAGAGAAAGATTGGAAAGAAAGAAAAGAAAAAACGAAAAGAAACGAAGAAAAAGGAGCGAGAGAAAAAGAAAATTAACTTTTCAAAGTTGTGTTTAAGGAAAATATGCATCTTTCTTCCGGTTTTAAAAGGACTCGAATCCCTGCGCCTTGCTCAACAGTCAAGGGTCTTATCCTCTACGCTAAGTATGCCGATTGCTTACGCTTATTGAACTTTCTAATGAAGAAAGAATGAAGGAATAAAGAAATAACGAAAGAAAAGCTACTGAATAAAAGGAAAGAAAAAGAACAGAAAGAAAGTAATAAAAGGAAAGAACGGAAGAAACAGACAATCAAACACTATTTTTTAAACCCAAGTATTTACTTTTCAGTCCTTAATCGGGCTTGAACTCATGCCCCTCGCTTCACAGTCATAGGTTTTCTCCACTGAGCTACCAACGCCTGATATTTTATCTATTGAACTGACTACTTATGCAAAATCTTGGTCAATGTTTTTTTGTTTCGCTTGCTTTTGCTGAGCTGCCTTCCTAACGAGCACACAAACATGATCACGAGCCCAGATCAGGAGCATAAGCAAGGTGATGTAGGCTGCTTGTTAATGGGCCATTAAAACCAGAAGATAGGAGCGCTGTTAATTATTGCGTTCAAGTGCAATTTTTGTTCAATTTGAAAGATAGATAGATGAGAGGGAGAGATTGAAATGATGAGGGAGAGAATGAAAGATGGGGGAATGAAGAAAAAACTAATGGAAGAAAAAAATGAAAACCAAACCCCAGTTTTTTAAACGCGGTACATCAGGCATCGTTATCCGCCTTTGCTCGGGCTTGAACCCATGCCCCTCGATTCACAGGCCTATTCCCTTGCGGACGCGACTCCTCTTGCTTTTGTCTATTGAATTGATTATATACTCAAATGTTTGGTCATTGGCTAATTTTGTCCCGCTGGTTGTTGCTAAGCCGCATTCCTAGCGAGCACAAAGAGTTGTACAGATGAAGAGCTTAAGCATGGTGTAGGCAGGATGTTTAGGGTGTGTTAAAGCATAGAAAGACAAGAGCACTTTTAACTATTCCGCTCAAGCGCGACTTACATTTAAATTAGTAGATAGATAGATAGATAAAAGGGAGTGAATGAAATGCAGAACGAATGAGTGAGTAAAGAACGAAAAGAAGATGTAGAAAACGATTAAAAGGAAAGAGATGAAGAACAGAAGAAAAAAGAAATCCAAATCACAAACTTTTACCTCAGAACACTAAGCATCCAATTCCACCCCTACTCGCTTTAGAAAACTGCAACTCAATTGAGTTCAAAAACAGCAAAACGTCGATAGTAGCAGAAGTTTGGCCTGTCATTGTGAAATCTTAAAACGCAGCTGAAGTTGCAAAAAACAGTACTATTTAGAGAGGAGAAAAGCACTCAATTTGAGTCGGATAGATCATATTATTTAAATTTTTGCAAAGTTTCACTCAATAAATCTCAAAAATCTTGACAAATCCACATCTGAGCAGAAAATTTTTCGAACACATGAAAACTGGCGAATGCACAAATGTCTAGTGAATGAAACGAAATTGGAAAAATAACCCACAAAACTTTGTACATACTGTTTTTCAAACGCACGAAAAATGTAAGTCTGCTAATCCGTTTCTACTCTATAGGATGGTCTGGACATAAGCATGTTCCGTCTGGAACGGTCTGGATATACCGAATTTCTGCTTGGGCACTAAATCAAGCATCAAATCTTTTGCCGCGGGTATCTAATATTTTTAACATAGAGCCCATCTAATAAAAACATCCAATCTGGATTTAACTGAAAACTGCTAGAAATTACAAGGCCTGCTCTCACTCGACTGAATTGGGGCTGCCAGGCACTTTTTGAAGAAAATTATCAAGAAAATCTAAACACGGGATCTTGACTTGAGTGTTATAGTTAAAATTGTAGTTGTAGACCTGGTCATAAGCATAGTCATAACTATGTTGGTAGCCGTCGTTGTGTTGGTCGTCGTAGCTCTCTTCATTTTTGTTGTCGTTTTCCTGATCGTCGTCGTAATCGTATTCGTTTCCGTAGTCTTGATCGTATCCGTTGTCGTTGTCCTGATCGTCGTCGTAATCGTATTCGTTTCCGTAGTCTTGATCGTATCCGTTGTCGTTTTCCTGATCGTCGTCGTAATTGTATTCGTTTCCGTAGTCTTGATCGTATCCGTTGTCGTTTTCCTGATCGTCGTCGTAATCGTATTCGTTTCCGTAGTCTTGATCGTTTCCGTTGTCGTTTTCCTGATCGTCGTCGTAATCGTATTCGTTTCCGTAGTCTTGATCGTATCCGTTGTCGTTTTCCTGATCGTCGTCGTAATCGTATTCGTTTCCGTAGTCTTGATCGTATCCGTTGTCGTTTTCCTGATCGTCGTCGTAATCGTATTCGCTTCCGTAGTCTAGATCGGAGTTGTTTTCTTTTATTTCAGACATTGGAGTTGGTCGAAGTATAACTCAGCACTCAAAAAGCAACTTTTGTTCTATGTTATAAATTCATTTTTTAATCTTTCTATTGTAAACCACCAACAACTGGCTTTTTAATAAATGCGGCCTATATAATCGTATATCTGAGAAAAAGAAAAATTTTGAATTCTGTAAATAGATATGTCACAACAGTTTTGTTGTGCTCATTATAAAGCTTAATGTGAACGTTGATTGTTTAAAAATAACGAGATTTAAAGAGAATAATGCATTGTGAAAAACATTTTTCAAGAGTTAGATATCCGTCTCAAAGCCAAAACACGGAGATCCAACTTTTTTGGTCGACAAAGTTTGAAAAAAATGATGGTTTTTGGCGTTTTTTAACGTAGATACTTGCAAGGCCTCATTAAAGCCTAGATTAACATATACTTTTAGGAAATCACCTGCAAAACTCAAAAACGATTGCTTCCTAAAAATATGGAAAAGCTGTCTTTTTCTGAGAAACGCTCAACATTTTTCTGTAAAAACATTGCCATTTCGGTCCAATGTTGTTAATTGAGATTCCATAATAATAACGTTGAGCTCCGGGATTTTTAAGCGATTAACCAAAGGATTCTTTGAAAAATTTTAAGTGTTTCGGGCCATTACAACAGCTGAAAGGAAGTACCAAGAAGTATTTGCAAAGTTTTTTATTATAAAAAAATATTTTTTTTAGGCAATATAAAATAAATGCCGAAAGCACTCTTCTCAATAGAAAAGAGACGACAATAACTCCATAGTCGCACACTGGTTCACAGTGTACTCAATAGTTACAGAGGTACACACCCGGACCTGTCTCGCAGATCTTTTCACCGCTGACCCAACACATTTCAGGAGTAAAAATTTAATTCAGTTCTGAAACATTGTATCTCCAGAATATTTTAGTTCTCTTTATGTGCAGTTCTTCTTCATTATGATAATATTTTGATCATGGAGTTAGCCCAGGCTAAATTTATACTGTTCAGTCTGAAAATTACTCATACCCCAAAAATATGTCTGAGCAGAGTTATGTCATACTTTTGTAGCCTATAACTAGTAATTACTATAGTATTATGCACACTATTCATGTTCAAACTGATTTTTAGGCAATTACAACAAAATCCATTTAGCTTAGTGGTTACGACTTGCTACGCGGAAGTCCGGATCGCATATAAAGCAAACCTTGTTGGCGGGAGTTAAGCTGATTAAATTATTTTTCATGAAGTAAATTTGCTCAAAAATCAGACTGGCCAGTGTAAATAGTGACATGAACAGAGTACTGGCCATCCTAAAAACAGATGGTCTTTAGACTGATTCAGCGCTGATTTGCTCGGCCGCCAACCTCCGGTCAGCCAAAGGTTTTGGCTCAAAAAATGCGTGCTATTCATAGTTCTTTTTGCCCGAAATTTGAGGGACAAAGGGTCCTTGCGTGAAGGAATTTTTGGTTTACTGTCTCAGCCAGCTGGTCAAAGTGTATTCACCCATTGAAAACTCGGAGACATTGTTTCTTTAAGTTAAAAAAAAGTTATCAGATATTTCCTCTTATTGTAGTTAATGGACAGGTGTATCCCTGTTTTGACGTTTTGAGCGCCTACAGTTTTGGAAACAAAAGTTAAATAGAAGTTCGAAAAAGTTTGAAGAATTTTGCTGTTCTCAAAATGATGTTCCAATGTATAATGCAACAAACCATGTTGAAAACATATATATTTATCTTGATTGAGTTCTTACTTTAAGCCGGCCAATAAGGAAACAAAACTCTGTCCTCTGTTGTCATATTCAAACTTAAGAAGTATAACCATTAGTTCAAAAAGTTGGGAAGGAAATTTCCGGGATCTTGTTTTTGTAAATTAAAAAAGGAGAATTTTCTCATCATTCCTAATAGTTTTCTCTAAAGTTTAATTTAGAAGAGGATCAGATTTGGAGAAGACAACATAATGTTGTTGGAATTATAAGTCGAACAACAAAAAGAATAACAAAAGACGTTCAAAGTATTTCTTTGCAGCATTTGGTGGTCTATGATTAGTAAATGATAATTAGTTTGATGGTGACCAGTAACAAAACTAATCTTTGGTAGTAATTAGATCTGAAATATTGTTGAAATGCGATGTAAATCCTTTAACGTAAACTAAGTTTAAAAACATATTCAGAATTTGAAAACATCATTATTATATATTGTAGGACTAATCCAGTACAATTTTTGCTCCTTTACTTTGCACCAGTTCAATAAAAAAATAGTTGGCTAGCTTTTCGGGAATAGTGCTATATTCTCATATATGTAGTTTCTAGGCATAAAGTTATGAAATATTTTCTACGAAATTAACAAAATGTAAGACCATTCACACACTAAATAAAGTTCAGGTAAATTTACCTGAAAAAATACCTTAACTTACCTGAAACGTTCAGGTAGTTTTGCTTTACCTGAACTTACCTTAACTTACCTCAACCTTACCTGAAAATTACCTGAAAAATTAAGGGGGCACCACCTGAACTTTTACCTGAACATACCTTAAATTTACCTGAAAAACACACCTGAACAGTTAAGGTAAAATTACCTAAACTTACCTGAAAAACGCGCAAAAATTACCTTAAAATTTAAGGTAAAAATACCTGAATAAACAAAGCTACTATTAAAAACCAAATTATTTTGGAAGATTATAAAAATGCTATATATGGGGGTGTAAGTAAATATTTAACTAATTTTATTATTGATAGCAAAAGGCATCGTTTAGAAACTAAGGAACAGTATAAGATAGCTATAGATCCATTAGATGATAAAGGTTTTAAAATTTGTAATGGTGAGTTTAGGTTTTACAATTAATATTAGCAAAATTTATTAAAATTAGTCAAAAAATGATAAATTTTTATTTATGTGGAAAATTGGAAATATAGTGGAAAAAACAAAGGGAATTAGAGTAATGTGTATATTGGTACCGTATCGCGGCTCTATGCTGCGGGGGTAACAATAAACACATTACTGCTTTTCTCAAACAATGCCAAGTTTTTTTTGCATTGTTTGTCAAAAAAATCAATGTCATCTCTTTTTTTAAATTTCTTTTCTTAATTTTAGTTTTGTTCTGCAGCAGAAATGAGGCATATTGTTTTAAAATCAGAAACATTTTCAAATTTTCAAGAAAGCAATGTTTGTGAATTCCCCCTGTATTGTAACTCTGATACAGACAACTGTTATCAACAAAGACTTCACACTAAAAAAAGTTCAGGTAAAGTTACCTTAACGCAGTTAAGGTAAACCTCTGTTAAGGTAAAATTAAGGTAAAAGTTACCTTAACTTTACCTTAACTTGAGTTAAGGTAAAAAATTACCTGAACTGTTTTAAGGTAAAATTACCTTAACTTACCTTAACTTTTTAAATAATTTTCTGCAGTACAAAATTGTTTATTTTTAGTAAAATTAGCAAACCAAATGTTGAAGTTTATTACAAGAGCTTTACAATGATCCTTATATGAAGCAATTTGAGCTAATATTTGTCGACCTACACTACAGCAAACCCCAAAATTACTTTCAGTGAGTGCTCAAAAAAATTCAAAAAGGCAGTAACGCACCAATTTTGCAAAATTTGGTATTTTTATTTTTCACGCGCCTCTGTTTATGAAATGGCTGCTCACAAATCGATTCTGAGTGGTACCGAAAGAACTGGTTTCAGACACCTTAATTTTTTACCTTAATTTTTAAGGTAAATTTACCTTAACTAATATAATTTACCTTAAAAGTTCAGGTTAAATTTAAGGTATTTTTAAGGTAAATTTCAGATGTTTATTCAGGTATTTTTACCTTAAATTTTAAGGTAATTTTTGCGCGTTTTTCAGGTAAGTTTAGGTAATTTTACCTTAACTGTTCAGGTGTGTTTTTCAGGTAAGTTAAGGTATGTTCAGGTAAAAGTTCAGGTGGTGCCCCCTTAATTTTTCAGGTAATTTTCAGGTAAAAACTAACGGATTTAAGGTAAAATTAAGGTGCGTTCAGGTGTGTTAAGGTAAAGTTCAGGCAAGGCAAAACTACCTGAACCGGTTCAGGTAAAAAAAAATCTCAGGTAAAATTACCTGAAAAATTAAGGTAAATTATATGTACACAGTCGAATGGGGAAAAAGTCTTAGCTTGTTCATGAGAATCTTTAGTTTCTTTGATGACTAGAAACGGTGCATTGCTGAGGCCCACGAGGGAGCAGCACCTAAACCAGAAGGCAGTCTAGACGTCAAAGAAAAGAAAGAGACCCAAAAAAGCTAAGACAAAAGCAGGAAGGGAGCAAGAAAAGAGGAGCGCAGACGACAAAAAAAAACGAAAAAAGAGCAAAAAAGGCGCAAGGCAGGCGAAACAGAAAAACAAAACTGTTTAAAACCAAACAGCGAGGAGCAAGAAAAGCGAGAGAAAAAGAGAAAAGGCACCAAAAACTGGGTTGTGTAGGCTCCAAACTGTAATCCTATAGTTCTCTTTTTTCTGATTCACTTAGTAAATAGGTTGAGATGCGGCTCCTTACGTACTAAACCCAAGAAACTTCCACGTTAATTGGAGAATTTTGCCTCAGTGAAACAATCGCCGTTATAGGTAGATCTCAATCTGTTTAATATTAATAATAATAATAATAATAAAAATAATAATAATAATAATAATAAAAATAATAATAATAATAATAATAAAAATAATAATAATAATAATATTAATAATAATAATAAAAATAATAATAATAATAATAAAAATAATTGTAAAAGAAGGTTGTCAGAGAATGCTATCTGTCTAAGAATTTGTGGTTGTAAATTTGTGTAGTGGATTTGACCAAGTCAGTTGGTCAGGTGAATCTGTATTGTGAATATTTTGTGTTGGTGTTGAAGTAATACTTTGATCTGGATTCATATAAGTCTCAACTGTCTCAATAGGAAAACCAATTGGTGCAGTAACATTTATTTGGCCACGAGGCGACTGTATCATACTAAGTCTCTTTTTCGTCTGCACTTATTTCATAGGTGTCAATGACACTTTCAACTTAACACGTTATGTTAACAGGTTGCATAAACTGAGCAGTTCGCTCCAGTAGGTTTACGTATGTACATAGACAATAAATAGATAACATAGAAGATAAAGTGTTTATACATAGTTATGATAAATCTTGGTTGCAAATGCTGAAGTCCTTTTGCTTCCTGTATCTCACTCCCTCCGCTATATGAAACTCTTTTTTAAAGTGTTTCATCTAAGTCTCTGATGTCCTCTGAGTTCAAGTCTGAAATATCGTCTCCGATTGGTGACACCGGTGGTGTTTTGTACTCTTGTGAGGTTGTGCTGCTTTTGAGTGATTGTGGTATGGTTGTGGATGTAGGTTATATTTTGTCTTCCGTTTCTATGTTGTCGTGTCGTTTTGTAGTGTCCAGTTGGAGTGGTGGTTGTTTTTGAGTTATGGATTGGGATGTCTTGATGTGTGGATGCGTGTTCTTGAGTCAATTGTTTGTTGTCTTTTTCCAGTTGGCTGTTCGATTCATTGTTTGCTGGTACGATTGTGATGATGTTTACTTGTTCCAATCTGATGCGTTCTTGTTCTAATTGTATCAGTTCTATTTCTTTGTTCTGTTCTGGTGTGTTCTTGGTTGTATTGTCTGCTTGGTTGTCTAGGAATACCACTGTTGGTGTGTCTTTCTTGGTTGCTTTGATTTTTGACATAGCTTTCTCAATTTTTGGTGACGATTTGTACTTTGCTTGTGTTTCGTTGATCATGATGTTTTCCGGTTCAATTGGTGGGCTGTCTAATGATGTTAGCATAAATAATGATGGATTGCTAGATGTTATGATGTTCTAGTGATTCGTGTGTTTTTTGCATGGATTTGAAAAATTTGAATCTGTCGAATGTAGTGTTGCGTGGAATAGTGAATGTAATGTTGAGTTCGTGTACTAGTTCGTTTGTGGTGCATTTTTCTATCTGTGTATGTGGATTTTTCTGATGATAATTTCTTCTGGCTTCGGCTCCGAGTGAAAGATAAATAAGGCTTTTAACTTTTGTGTCCGCCTCGTCCCACGGGATTCTGTCAACCATTGCTCCTTTGCGTTCTATCACCTTACATTCGATTTCGAAATCTACTCTTCTCCTTTCGTTTCTTTGTTCTCTATTTCTGGCTTCATCCTCTTTTTTTCCTTCAAATTCTTCCTCGTATGTTGGTAGTGTCGGATAGAATAAATCTGTGGGCTGTGGTTTCAATTTGAGTAGTTTGTCTACTTCAATACTGTTGCGTGCCATTATCGCCATTTTCAACGTGGAGAACCATTGTTTCCACTCTATCGGGGGTGCTGCGCCTTTTTCCCAAAACGGGTTGACTCCTAATGGAGTTTTCGCTGACTGCGCCATGTGAAGAAGGTTGTCAGAGAATGCTATCTGTCTAAGAATTTGTGGATGTAAATTTGTGTGTAGTGGATTTGACCAAATCAGTTGGTCATTTTGTGTCGGTGTTGAAGTAATACTTTGATCTGGATTCATATAAGTCTCAACTGTCTCAATAGGAAAACCAATTGGTGCATTAACATTTATTTGGCCACGAAGCGACTGTATCATACTAAGTCTCTTTTTCGTCTGCACTTATTTTATAGGTGTCAATGACACTTTCAACTTAACACGTTATGTTAACAGGTTGTATAAACTGAGCAGTTCGCTCCAGTAGGTTTACGTATGTACATAGACAATAAATAGATAACATAGAAGATAAAGCGTTTCTACATAGTTATGATAAATCTTGGTTGCAAATGCTGAAGTCCTTTTGCTTCCTGTATCTCAATAATAATAATAAAAATAGTAATAATATTAATAATAATAATAATAATAATAATAATAATAACAATAATAATAATAATAAACATAATAATAATAATAATAATAATAATAATGATAATAATAATAATAATAATAATAATAATAATAATAATAATAATAATAATAATAATAATATTAATAATAATAATAATAATAATATTAATAATAATAATAAA
>NW_027452723.1:0-25281 GCF_964194025.1 Convolutriloba macropyga | reverse complement strand
GAAAATATTAGTGTTATATCAGAAGGGTTTAACTGCATTCAATTACTGACGTGTTTTGCTTTCGCTTGCGTGATTTTGGGGGTCTTTACCATTATAGCCGTATTCATTATTTTTGTGTGGGGGTTCCGGGGGAGGGGGGCTTCAATGAGAAAGACCTAAACTTCTAGCAGCAGTCACATCAACTATCTACTCTTTACGATTTGATTTGTATTAGCATCAAATTAAAGCTGTCCAGTCGTACCAGTTGTAGTTTTGGCTCTTTCCAATTAAATAATGATATATGCATATAAGAATTTCTCCCACGGGGTCTATTTCATAATAGCCCCTCCCTCTCAAATTAGCTGGCCTTTAACGTAGAAAGCCCTCCTCATTAAGTCAAGGTAATCAAAATTCATTTGATTGCTAGATGTCATAGTATTAAGATTAATAGCCTGAAGTTTAGAGTCTGAACTAAGTATAATTGATAGCCACCCTCACCTTCTCCGTCGGCTATCTTAGTGGGCCTATTTTTTTACAAACCAAATAAATTGGATTTTTTTTATTGCTCTGACTTTTCACAATCCAAAGAATGTGGATTGTATCTTGCTGCATATTTGTATAATGAATGTTACCACAGGGTTGTTATCGCCACCGGGAGGTTATCAAACTCCGAGGCTAAGCCACAATGTTATGATGACTTCGAGAGCGATAAAAACCATGTGGTAAATTTTTTTCAGCACCTGTTGCAATCATTTCAAAATTGAACAGTTTTATTGGTTTTATTTTTCTGAACATCCTTTTTTCATTTTTTGTGAACAATTACACTTTCAAATGTAATTTATATTTCTTCAGATCTGTTCTTCTTTCTGTCCTCATGCCCCCCCGGTGCTAGGACAATAGATCGAAAGACAACATATCGAAAGCCAAAATTGGGACAAAAGATCGAAAATTAAATTATTCAATTTGCGTATTGGCCAATCAGTTTCGAGCGCTCAGTTATTATACAGCATATAACATGTTCTGTTGTGATATTTAGTTCGGTTGTGATAGCTTACTGACTTTGAACTACGCAACAGAAAAAAAGTGCGGTTGGGGGGGGGGGGTCAGATTTTTACTAGATCGTCTTCAAAATGGTGCTTGAATTTTGCAAATCGACACTTTTTGATTTTTGCTTGATATATTTGTTTCGCCTTGTCATTGCTTATCGTTTTGCTTGTGAAGACAAAAATCTATGCTAGGTTACTGACCTTAACCCAAGCAACTGAAAAAGTGCGGTTGACGGGGGGGTCAGATTTTTACAAGATCGTCTTCAAAATGGTGCTTGAATTTTGCAAATAGACATTTTTTAATTCTTGCTTGATGTATTTGTTTCGCCTTGTCATTGCTTATCGTTTTGTTTTTGAAGACAAAAATCTATGCTAGGTTACTGAAGTGTCTTATGCTACTGAAAAAGTGCGGTTGGGGGGTCAAATTTTTACAAGATTGTCTTCAAAATGGTGCTTGAATTTTGCAAATCGACAATTTCTTTCGTTTTCATAGCTGGATATGTTTTTTCTCAATGTCGTTCCTTATCGCTATGTTTGTGAAGACAAAAATCTATGCTAGGTTACTGACTTGGATTCAGACTACTCGAAAAGTGCGGTTGGGGGGGGGTCAAATTTTTACAACATGGTCTCCAAAATGATGCTTGAATCCTGAAAATCGACTTTTTTTTTCGTTTTTATAACTTGATATATTTGTTCTCCTTGTCATTGCTTATCTTTTTGTTTGTGAAAACAAAAATCTATGCTAAGTTACTGACTTTAACTCAGGCTACTGGAAAAGTGCGGTTGGGGGGGGGGTCAAATTTTTACAACATGGTCTTCAAAATGGTGCTTGAATTCTGAAAATGGACTTTTTTTTCGTTTTTATAGCTTGATATATTTTTCTTCTTGCCATTGCTTACCGTTTTGTTTGTGAAAACAAAACTCTACGCTAGGTTACTGAATTTGTCTCAGGCTAATCAAAAAGTTTGGTTGGAGGCTCAAATTTTTACAAGATCGTCTTCAAAATGGTGCTTGAATTTTGCAAATCGACAATTTCTTTCGTTTTTATAGCTTGATATATTTTTTCTCCTTGTCATTGCTTATCGTTTTGTTTGTGAAGAAAAAAATCTATGCTAGGTACCTGGCCTTAACCCAGGCAACTGAAAAAGTGCGGTTGGGGGGGGTCAAATTTTTACAACATGGTCTTCAAAATGGTGCTTGAATTCTGAAAATCGACTTTTTTTGTTTTTATAGCTTGATAAATTTTTCTCTCCTTGTCATTGCTCATCGTTTTGTTTGTGAAGACAAAAATCTAAGCATTGTTACTGACTTTGAATCAGGCTACTGAAAAAGTGCGGTTGGGGGGTCAAAATTTCAAAAGATGATGTTCAAAACGGTGCTTGAAGTTTGCAAATACGCATTTTATAGCTTGATAAATATTTGTTCTCCTTGTAAATGCTTATTCTAATGTTTGCGAAGAACAAAAAGTGTGCTTAGTTGCTGACCCCCACTCAGGCTATTGAAAACGTCCGGTTTGGGTGGTCGAAATTTTACTAAATCAACTTGAAAAAGCGCTGTTGATATTTAAATCGCATTGTGATATCATATCTCACCATTCTGCTTTATCTCATCAACATCAGCAATTAAATTATTCAACTTTTTTTAACTTTTAAGTAACCCAATTCAGGTCCCACTGTTAATTATCAGCGTAATTATTTAATAATAAAAATCATTGGAGTTAGCATAGAATACATTTTGACACCCCTCAGGTTAGCATAGAATACATTTTGACACCCCTCAGGTTAGCATACAATACAATTTGACACCCCTCAGGTAAGCATAGAATACATTTTGACACCCCTCAGGTAAGCATAGAATACTTTTGACACCCTGCAGGTAAGCATAGAACACCTTTTAACACGATGCAGGTGAGCACAGTTTGAGCAAGAGGAGCACAGAATTGAGCATGTATTCATTTCAAATGAAATTACATGCGATGCACTAAATTACATGCACTAAATTACAGCAGAAAGATGAGAGAGAAATGTTGATAGGCAATTGAAAGCGCATAAACAGCTCAAGTGGTTTGATCAGGTGCCTAATTATAGCTGTAATTACCTCTAGGCATAATTACCCCAGACTGTTATGAAAACTGGTAATTGCGGCAGCATCCGTTGATCAGCCCTAGCCATGCTTTGTCAAGTATTTGCAAAACAATGAAAAGAAGTCTGCTAACTAAGGTCGAAATCTTTTTCTGAAAAATCGTGCTGATCATGTCCAAAAGTGACATGATCAGTCACTTGGTCAGACCAATTTGAAGGAATGGAAAATAATGATTCAGGGCTGATTTTCTAGTACTACTAAGTCCGGGTTATTATTATTACTATTATTATTATTATTATTATTACTATTATTTTTATTATTATTCTTACTATCATTATTTTGCTCCATTTGCGAATACTTTTAAAGACAATAAATTGTTTCTTGATGCACAGGCAGGAATATGATGAAATTAGAATTGAAACAGGGCGCAAATACTGGAGTTGATCTGAAGTTGTTTGTTCACGCTGGTAATTGTTACTTGTTGTAATTAAAGCTGAGCAATTTTTTAACACACTGCCTATGAAGCTGCTAATTGCTGTAGAGTCCTTTGATCGGCCTAAGCCATAGACGGCTCCAAGCAAAGGAAATCAATGATTCAACAGTGACTTCGAAAAGGAATTAGATCCGGGTGTGTTGGCAACATAACAACGGCTTATAAAAAAGAAAAAAATGCTTCATTTTCTCGTTCAATTTGTTTTTGTTTGACTTTTTTCAACAGATTGTTAGATTTAAATGTTATATATTATTAACGCAAATAGCAGATTTATTAATCAAATATGCTTTTTTCCCTGGTGGATTTTTTTTGAACTTCAAAAATTAGCATTACTTTTCTAATACTTTTATTCAGATTGGGCAGAACGTTTATCCTGTCCGAAAGTGTGATTTCAATCAGAAATTTGAGTTATTTGACAAAATAGATGCTTATTGTATGACCGGAGATCTCGTATAGGCTTCCCGTAGGTCAAATGGCAAACCTATAAGAAACATCTGGTCGGATGGTAAGCTTCTAAGAAATTGTAAGTTGTTTGTTGAATAAAGATTGGTGGCAGAAAAAATTGCAGCTGAATCAGTCCAGAGACATTCTGATTTTTAGGATGGCCACTACTCTGTTCACGTCACAATTTACAATTGCCATTCTGTTTTTTGAGTAAAATTCGCTTCATGAGAAAAATATGTTCAGCTTAACTCTCGCCAACAGGTTTTGCTTTATATGCGATTCGAACTTCCGCGTCGGTACTTGTAATATTTAATTTGCGTAACAAGTCGTAACCACTGAGCTAAATGGATTTTTTGTTAATTGCCTAAAAACAGGGTTAATTATAAATAGTGTGTATACTACTATAGTAATTACCAGTTATAAACTACAAAAGTAGCTTGGGCGAACGCTAGGACATCAATATAATCATAATGAAGAAAAATGCACATAAAGAACTTTATAAAATTTTAAAACTTAAAAATTTTCTGGAGATGCAATGTTTCAGAACTGAGTTGAGTTTTTACTCTTGAAATGCGCTGAAAACTCAAGTTCGGGTAAGAACTTAAAAGTCTTTGGCAAGATAAACATGTAAGGCGATGCATGTTTTTACAGGTTAACCATGTGTACTCCTTCTATGTATATGAACAGAAAAATATTAAATAAAAAAACAAAACATTTATTCGGTCACATAATTTTGCTATATTTTTTTCCCATTCATCAGCTGAAATGTGATAAAAAGTGTCGTACTCTAAAATACGTAATGATTCGTATAGTATCACTTACGATGCAGTTGGACTATAATCACATCGGGTGTTTTAACAATTTGAACCTCGAAAGTGAAACACGACGACGACAAATAATACAACTACAACAAGAAACAATTTCCAGTTGTAAGATTTTGAATAATATATCTCCTACCGTCTCTGTCGGCCGATGTCCTTGTGAACAAAAGATCATTCACAAACACTTCATAGCTATCTTCGTCTGAGGCATTCACGAAAGATGGATCAGCAATCCATTGTACTCTACACACTGATGACGTCACACATGTGGAGGTCACGCCGGTCGGGGTAGCCGAGAGAGAGACTAGATGAAACGAAAAAGGAAAGAAGGTCACAAAAGAATTTAACCAGTGTGAATACAATATAGATCTTTACCATTTTAGCCCCCCCCCCCCCCAAAAAAAATCAAGCCCTCAATATACTAGATTTACGTTCGGTAATTGCGGGTCTTAAGACAGGCAAGGACTCAATTTTTGACAGAGCTCGAGATGACATAGCTAGTTTTTTTAGATTTTAAAAAAATTTCTTATACACAAGCATGTCTGGATGAAAATGTGGTAAGCTTAGCCAGACTTATAGAAAAACGGTGTAGTAAAGTTTTATTTCAGTTACTAGGACCCCGTAACTACGGTTCAGCGGCAATCAGTACAGATTCAGAACAATTTCAGAGACTTTTCAGGTTTTAGTAATGATTTAGAAAGATTTCAGAACCAACTGTGAAGTGATTTCTGAATTTCTCTGAATCAGAGCAAAATTCAGAGAATATATTCTGTATTCTTCTGAGCCAGAAAATAATTCAGAATGAATAATCACTGAATTAGCTCTGAATCAGACAAATTCAGTGTAAAATGTGACCTGAATTAGACTCTGGCTCAGTACTGAATTTGCCCTAGAGTTAAGTAAGGGACTACCTAGTTTGGCAGGGGCAGTTGTCGTTGAACCCATTGGGGAAACAGAAGTGGATTGACCCGCTGGTGGATGGGTTGTTGGGTAGAAGGGTACTACACCCATAGTTGGATTCATGGGGTTATAAGGTCCAAAAGTAGATGGGTACACCGGTATATGGGCCGGCGCTTGAGTGCTTTGGTGTTGGTTGAACTGCATTCCAAATGCAGTAGTTGGTGAAAAAAATGCAGCTGGTATTGCAACATAGATAGCATGTGATGAAACTTCCCCCTGGTAGCAATTTTTTCTCCAGTTGACTAAAACAGGCCGGGGTGCAGTGCCAGACTGAAGCGGCTTTTCATAAAAATGCTTTATCAATAATCATTGGCGGGTGGGGGGGCGAACGCGTATTAAATCAGTATGATATCAAGACTTCGGTTTAGACTGACAAGATTTCAAACATTTGCGTCATCATAGTTCCGAAACATTATAAGTTTCCCCTGTACCGTTATTGACTTGGAATTGAGTCCTGCTGGGTCCATTCATTTTTTGGGGTGGGGTGGGGTGGGCTGTTAAGTTTTGGATCCGAATTATATGTAAAAGACATGGTCAAAAAATATTAACAAATGTCAGAGGTTCACTCAATGCTCTTTAATCAGTGCTAGCTTTGCTCTGGAATGTTTCAATTGAGCAAAAAATAGAGGAAAAGTGTCTAATCATTTCTTTAAAAATTATAGAGATCCCTCATCATGTCTTAAAATCCGCACAGTAGAACTTGATGCACTCGATGAATCAATGTAATTTCATGGAAACATTTCCATTGACTGAAAGATTACAGGAACTATGCTTTTGCTATACACAGCGAACATACAATGTATTAAATTAATATTAGGCACGCAAATTTTATGTAACTTTTTGCACAGGTACATTGGTTGGCTCAAGGATTGCAAGATTACTTCCTATCATTATCGGAAATAACCTAGTAAACTTCTATAATTTTGACATGTAGAAGCCGCAGCATTGAAACGAACTAAGATTAGGTAGTGATTTGGAGTTGGGTTCACAACTGTGCAGTACTGACAAACTTATCAGTACTGCACAGTTGTGAACCCAACTCCAAACCTTTACCTAATCATAAATCGTTCTAATGCCGCGCCTTCTACATGTCAAAGTTTATTAGATTATTTCCTATCTCGATAGGAAAAAATCTTGCAATTCTTGAGCCAACCAATGTATCTGTGCAGAAATTCACATAAAATTTGCTCGTCCAAAAATAATTTAATACATTGTATAATCGCTGTATATAACAAAAGCATAATTCCTGTAAATTTTCAGCCAATAAGAAAGGTTTCTATGAATTTACCTTGATCCATCGATTGCAATATTGCCTTCTGTGAGTTATTATAGTCTAATCTGTACAAACGGATTTTACTTGTTGTACTGTGTGGAATTTAAGACACGTTGAGGGATATCTATGTTTTCTATAGAAATGATTAGACACTCTTCCCTTGTTTTTTGCCCAATTGAAACATGCCAGAGCAAAGCTCGCCCTGATGTGAAAGCAATCACTGAACGTTTGACCTTTTTTCACATTCTTTTGATCGTTTAGTTCGTCGTATATTTCGGGTGTTCAACTTAACACCCTCCAAACCCCCTAAAAACCAAACGGACCCAGCAGGACCCAATTTCAAGTCAATAACGGTACAGGGGAAGTACAAAAATTGCGGTGAAAAAAAACAACTTTTCACCGCTTATCTTATATATTTTTCCGATTCTTTTCTCGTCCCGGGTCGAGAAAAGAATCGGAAAAATATATAAGATAAGCGGTGAAAAGTTGTTTTTTTTCACCGCAATTTTTGTACATAACGAATGCGGTGAATGCGTTGAAATTATGTAATTTCACCGCTACCAGGCCAAAATTTTTTTCACCTCATTCAGCGCCTGATTTATGTAATTTCACCGCATTCACCGCTTATCTTGCAGAATTTGCCGCATTCACCGCTTATCTTACATAAGTTTGCGTTGAATGGCGGTGACACCTCGACCCGGGTTTCATATGATTGATAAATGAACTGTTTCTTTCTCGACTAACATGTTAAGTCTACGTTTTGTCGTTTCTACAAAATAAGGACTGAATTTACTAATTATAATTGACTATAAGACAAGTTGACTTACCAGTAGATATATTACCACCAATCGACAGGCTAACGATGAAGTATAGCCCAAGATCTGCAGTTAGGTTACTGAAGACGACAGAAAATTCGGGTGACTCCACTTTCTGGACAGATAATTGGGTTCCGTTTACATTCTTCAATTCAACAGTGAGGATTTCGTAATCGAAGTGGGTGTAAGATAAGGAGCTGGTGGAAATATTCACAGTCGAGGAGTTGATTTTGTCTAGTTGCACATCAGGTGTAGGTGGGGCTGAAAAAAATCAGGTCATGTCCTCATTTACAATTCAGAGAATTATTGGTGACTAAACAAAAGTAGACCTAGAAGTCACTAGGGTTCGATTTGTCTTCGAAGATCACGAAAACATTTGAAAAGATCTTAAAAAAAGGCAGCGGCCCAGCATAATTCAAACTAGCAACTGTTTTCAAAACTTCCAAGGTTGAGGTTCAGACCCAAATCGCCTCATGATCAGACCCAATTGAGCGCACACCCGTGTGTTCTCAGATCTAAATTACAGGGTCTGGACGGACGTTCGAGCGCACTAGAGTCTGGACCATGGTCTGAAGTTGGTCTGGTCAGAAGTCAATTTGGTCTGAAGGGTCTGACCATAGGCGTATTAGAGCGCACTGGAGTCTGATCATAAACGGTTCGAACGCAACTGGGTCTGATCAGGGACAATTTCGAGAGCATTTTGTTTCATTTTTCAATGTTTTTTCTACTGAGAGATGTTGGCTCTGCTAAGAGTCAACAATAAAGCAGCGTTCGGATTATAGACTCACCTGAACTCCGACAGTTCTGATAAGAAAAAAAAGAGTCCAGCTGATAGCAGGTGCCAGTCCCCTTCAGAGGAAATTTTAGATAACTGAAGACCACTATGTTTCTTATGGTAAGCTGTCTAAACTCATCTCTAGTGTAAAAAATATACACTAATTGGTATAATATATAAAATTTGTTCTCACTAGTTGGGTTTCGTTTTCCTTAGCAGTACTTTTATGATGGGTTTTTCCTTAGATGACTTAAAATTGCAAAAAATCAGTAGTAAGGTGTCTTACTGGGCACGCAACGGGGGGGGGGACATTTGGGTGTTACTGTGTTCGCAACGGGGGGGACACGAAAAAATTTTTCGAAAAGTTGATTGTTTTTGGCGTTTTGGCAGGAGCGGTGGAAAACGCCAAAAACTGTCGCCTTTTCGAAAAATTTTTTCGTGTCCCCCCCCCCCCGTTGCGAACACAGTAACACCCAAATGTCCCCCCCCCCCGTTGCGTGCCCAGTAAGACACATTTTTGGCAAATTTCTGATTTTTTTGACGTTTTTTTTGATAGGTTTGGTTTGTTTTATATGTTAGTCGGGAAATAGCACTGCTGTTCCAGTGGTTGTCATTTTGTAATCAGCCCAGGTGAGCCTCATCCTTAAAAAAAAGTTTTTTGAAAAAATAATTGAAAAAAAATTAAAAATTCAAAGTGTTAAATTTGCATGAATTGTATTTTGCGCTGGGTTTCAGGTCTCAAAGGCGATTTTTTGTTGACCTCATCTCACCTGGTGGGCCTAATCACCGAAAAAAAAACTAAGAAAAATTTTGGGAAAATTCAAAAATTTTGAAGTACTAAAATTGTGTGAAATGAATTTTGCGCTGGGTTTCAGGTCTCAAAGGCGATTTTTTGTTGACCTCATCTCACCTGGTGGGCCTTATCATTGAAAAAAAAACTTCGAAAAATTTTGGGAAAATTCAAAAATTCTGAAGTACTAGAATTGTGTGAAATGAATTTTGCGCTGGGTTTCAGGTCTCAAAGGCGATTTTTTGTTGACCTCATCTCACCTGGTGGGCCTAATCCCGAAATAAAAACTTCGAAAAATTTTGGTAAAATTCAAAAATTTTGAATTACTAAAATTGTGTGAAATGAATTTTGCTCTGGGTTTCAGGTCTCAAAGAAGATTTTTTGTTGACCTCATCTCACCTGGTGGGCCTAATCATCGAAAAAAAAAACTTCGAAAAATTTTGGGAAAATTCAAAAATTTTGAAGTATTAAAATTGTGTGAAACACAATTTGCGCTGGGTTGCAGGTGTTAATGTTAATTTTTTGTGGACTTCATTTTACCTGGTACTAAGATTATATCAAATGTTTTATATCCAAAAACTGTCATCAATAGGTTGTTGACTGTTTGTAGTATTCCTTATGTCTGTTACTATCAGTCAGTCCTCTCAAATACTCTTATAACCCTTTATTTGATGATGCATGAGAACAAAATATAGTAATAGGCAAGGAGGTGAGTGGTTGTTGCTATGAATGTGCTGTTGTTAGAACTCTCTGTGTCATCAATTTATTTTTAGAATACAATGTATACTATGACTAACTACTATAGTTACTGCCGAAGGTCATTATACACGAGTAGTTGTCGTATTCCATTGTGATTGGGAGACCGATCGACCGAGAGTGTCAATGATTTGTTTTTGAATAAGTTTACATGTTCAACTGTCTGCATTGGGTGGTTTTGTTATTACAGTTTAACACAGTACTTGTATAGCAATAGAGCAAACTTATAAGAATTTGTTTGAGTTTCAGTTTGAGTTTGATTTGTGAACAAACTATGCCAGCGGTTGACAATTGTTCCTTCTTTGACTTTTCTCACAATATTACGTGTACAGAAAAACGCTATGAAGTTGCTTGTGTGAAAACTTATGACTCTACTGGAACATATAAAACGGTAAAACTTTTAAAAAATATAACTTCCGTGATCAAACCCAAGACAACAGAAACAATTGTAACAGTGATGGTTTCAAGTTCAACCAGAGAATAACACTATCTTTAGCTGAGTTTGAAAAATTATCTCAAAGCTACAATTCACTCTGTGAAAAACTGAGGACCGGACAATCAGAAGAACCTATCAAAAAAGAACACAATAAGATAACGGGAAGGAAACGACGTTATCAGTTTGCGTTCTCACCGGAGACGAATAGGGTTAATTCAACTCAGGTTGCTGGTCGATCAAAGAAGAAAGCGAAGAAAAGTTCTGAGAGCGGCGCACAGTATTGAAAATGGTTGAGGCAATGTTTGAGCGAACACCTGAGTTCTTTCGACAGTTTTAAACGAAATTTCGCTATTTTATCTGCAGAAGTGAGCCAATATTTGATACTAAAGAAATCAACAACAGTTTTGCTTACAGTTTGCATGAGAACAACAGCTTTTGTAGAATAAAAGAACAACATTATCATGTTATTGCAGCTTTGGATCAAGTAACAGAGGCTTTCAAAAAAAATTCTTCAAAACCCTATTCTATACCTTGCCTATACACATGTTTCAGACTTCTACTCCACAAAACACAATCTGTCAACATCACTTTGCACGGTGAAACTTTTGAGAAGTTGCAGCAAGCAGTCATTTACAATCACCAACATCAGCTAGATTTATATAGCTTCAAAAGAAAGCTTCCAAATATCTTGGAACTGGAGACTGTCAAGGAGAATGTTAAAGTTCAAACTGATTTCATACCAACTTGTACTTTTAACCGATTTTTAAGTATTTATCAGAACAGTTCTTATGCAGAATTTTCAAAAATTATTGATATTATTATTAGTGGATATGGCTCCCTGAATGTTGATAATGAGAATGTAAAAACTAACTTTCGATTTGAATTAAAAAATTAATCTCACATGTTTCATTAAAAAATGAGCCATCTAGCCTCAAGGGGAAAAAGTTACGAATTTATGAAAAAAGTTGATGCTAAAAAATTTAAATTGATTGATTTGTCCTACATCATATGCTTAGCAAATCGTAGTAAATCATCATCATTCATGTAGTGTACAAAGGGATAGCTATATGTGAAAATAGTATGAGCAATATAAATACAAAAAAGTCCACACAGTTTGGAGTTTGGGCTCTGAATTGGCTGCAATCTGAGACACTGAACAACTTCTTCTTCGAAGTAGAACTGCAGCAGTCGAGGGTATACAAAATGGTAGCAATCCAGTGCTTGCCCAAGTGGATCAGCAAAGTACATTGTTTTTTTATAATTACAAATCAGTAGCCAATGACTACCCGATGATGTTGGTTTTGAGGCATTGACCACAGCAAAGCAATTATCAGGCAGTCTTGGAAAATTGTCAGCTGCAAAACTCCACAAAATTTGTGCTTCAGATGAATACATTTATTTACTAGATAAGTTATCTCAAAATTATCCATCAACAGGATATGTAATAACCGAGTTTTTGGTAACTTTTTGTTCAGAGTTGACGTAAAAAGTTGAACTTCGTTCGCCTAGGAATAAAATTTCAACGTGGTCAGCCAAAGGTGTTCTAAAAATGAGCTCCACTGAAATTGAACAATTTGTTAATTCAGGATGAATAAAATCGTGTGAAGTCTCCTGTGTTGAAGTAAGGTCGAATGCCAGAATAAAGTGATTTGGATAATCGCTAGGGGAATGCCATGACCACCTTTATCAAGAAAATCTAAAGCTTCAAGCGTGTTGAAGTAGACTCGTTGATCTGAGGTTGTTGAAATTGGTGTTCCAACAACCGGTAGTCAATTTCGATAAATTACTATTTCATTCAAATTGAATTTCTGGTAATGGAAAGGATTCGTTCTGTTGTTTCCTAAATATGACTGATTGGTTGACATTGCTATAATCATTCTTCGAAATGGTTCTTTGGAGAAGATGTCTTCTTGACTCCAACTGCGGATGCCACCATTGGCAAGAAAAGTTCTGGGCAACTTCTCCGTGTACCGATAGACAGCTGGTGTTTTTAGCAAAGTTTTTTCTATCGCAGACAACACATGATCAGCCACGGCCATTTTGCGCACGTACAGATTTGCTTCAACAATTTTTACTCTGTAATGTTTATTAGATTCGGATATGACAATTAAATCGTTTGGAGACCTTCTGAAGGAGATGCGTAGTGTAACACCACTGAAAAGATGTTTGTCACAGGTCAATATATCACTGGCCGGTTTTCCAAGTAGAGAACATTCCAGAGAGTCAGCAACTAAAGCTTTCCGCGCAGCAACATCAGTAGCTCTGTTGTCAGCTCCATCAATTTTGGCGGGTTTGTCTTCATACTAATAGCCTTGACAAACTAACCAAGTGCTCTTTGCTGTTGTTCCGGATGAGAATTCTGTTTCTATGAAAGCCTTGTGTGCGTAATTGCCGTTTGTATTTGACAATTTAACGCCCTTTGCCAAAACTGTACACTCTGAAAACAGAGAGTGCAATGCGTTATTGCTAAAATACGGCGAATCTGTGTTTGTGGCATCAGTACCAGTTCTCAAATCGGCGTCATTGGTTCTCGTGATTTTGCTTTTTATTTCAAGTTGAAACTTTTGCAAATCAATAAAGTTGTTCCTGTCGCCAACAACTTCGATTTCCAGCATTGGACCATCCGGTGAGTATGATGGACCAACTTTTTGGGTAAAAGCATTTTCAAAGGTGATCAGGAGAGGCTGCTTTTCAAACAAGTCTAGAGTTGTGTTTGTTGCCTGTGCTGGCAATAAATTAGTATTCATTTTTCACTTTGGAAAAGAAATCTGACCAACTTCTCAGTAACGGTTGTTTTCTCTGAATGATTTTTCGGGATTTGACAGGACCGCTCTGTTTCTGTTTTTTATAAACATATCCACCACGAACACCTCCAATTCGGGCTCTTGAGCCACCGACTTGTTTCTTTACCGTTTTCTGAACAGTTGATTTGAGTGCTTCTTTAGGACTCTTCTTTTTCGCTACAACGTCAACAATCTCTGGTGCCGCCTGTACAAACAGTTCTCTTCCAATCTTTTTAGCAACAGGCCACAAAAACTTTTTAGCTATCGGTATGGCCGCCCTACCAATTCCAGCCTCTAAAGGCCCGAACCCACTGCCTTGTTGACGATAGTGTCCTGCAAAGTATGGTGAAACTGATTGTTGTTGATAGTAAGCTTCCATTTAATTAAATTTTTTAAAGTTTAAAGTCAGAATAACTTTTCCTGTTCCCGTAAATGGAACAAATTTGCCAGTTTTGGTTCTCAACTGAACCTCATTACACTGAAAATTGTTTGACAACAATTTCTTATATTCCAAATTGCTAAAAACTATTCTATGCGTAGGTTCAATTTCACAAAGGCTACCGTTTTTCAGACGTTGTTTTGAATCAATGATACGAATCAGCGGAGCTTTTGTGTCTCCAATGTGTTGATACTCAATTATGTTGATGCATACAAATATCAATTGTTTTCCTGCAAGCAGATCAAAAGGGTAATCAGCAACAAAAGCTTTTGCTTCTCCGTCACCCAGTGCTAAATTGTCAAAGGAATCTATCATTTCATAACCAATATGAGTACCTGACTCATCTTTGATTCCTTCAAAGCCCAGAATGCTTGGTATTTCTTCGTCAGGAAATGTAATTCCTTCATTTTTGCCAAAAAACAAAACCAAAACGCCTGTGACTTTATTGTACTGATGACTGAATTTAGTTAGATCAGAAGCTGTCTTGATGGATTTTATCAGGTGTTCCAAGTTCTCATAGCTTCCAGTATTGATCAAGACTGTCTCCCCTTTGTATGGTTTTGAAACGGCACCAGATGAAATACTTTTCTGATGGTTTTTGTTAACTTCAGAGGAGTACTTTATGATTCGAGTGTTATTAACCTGGTTGATTCTGGATGGGAAGATAATTTCACTCAAAGCTACTCTCCAATCACCTTGCAGGCTGATTTCTTCATTGAAAAGTTTTTGAAGTTAGCCAAAGTGTTCTCTGGAAAAATGTCCATGGAAGTTGATGAAACTAAATGTGTGGTAAACTCATTCATGCTTTGTGAACGCTTCGCTGTTGGCAGCAACTTTCACTAGTTCCAATTGATAGAACTTACCACCGATTGGATTCTGATTCGAATCAATTAGGCTGTATGTTGGAGGGTTTATGGTTGGAATATCGTAAACTTCAAACACTTCGTCGGTAAATGGCTGTTTATAACCTTTTCGGAAGGGTAAATCAATTTTTGATATTCTAACAAAATCACCAATTCGAAATTTGGGTCGACTAACTAATTTCTCGGATGCAATTGCATTTAATGATAACAGATAAGGAACGTCTTTTTTGGTTACTTTGTTCGGAGCTATTTTTGTTACACGGTTGATGCGTGAGTTTATTGTTTGCACAAAATTTTTCAACTGAGAGATGTATGAATATTTCGGCGGATGTTCCTTTCTGCAAACGCAGACTTCTTTTCGCTGAAAGTTTGATAAATTTTATTGTTTCTCCTCTGGCAAAGTGTTTTGAAGTTTCCCTTAAACTCTGTTCCAGCATCCACCATAACTTTTTTTGGCTGTTTATGCTTAATCATACGTTTGAAGGCTTCAGCTGTTGTTGTTGCATATTTTGTTTTATGTGGTTCGACACGTAGATAGCGTGAAACTGCGTTTTGTTTTGACAGTTTGTCCACGTGTGCCAAGTCAAGAGACCAAATTTCATCAAAGTCATAAGCAATAACTTTCAAACGTGCAAAACTTTTTCGAAAGCCCTTATATTTTGTGTGAGCATTCTTGGTCTCTAGAAACTGTTTCACTTTGCGAGGTTGTAATTTTGTGTTTTTTTTGTAAATTTTCAACGCTTCCAAACGCAGCTGAACTTTTGTGTACATTGACTGCAGCACTTTTTCTTCACTCGTCGTAAGATTCCCATTGTTTTTCCTTCTGTACACTTGATTCGTACGGAGTTTCGAAACCTTCCTCTTCTTTTTCGTCACTACTGCTTTTGTCTTCGGTGAGTAGTGCTCTGCTGGTCTGTTGCCGCTTCTGGTTGTCTTGTTTTGGGGGCTTTTGAAACTTTGAACGTTTTTGTTTCTGTGATTTCTTGACGATTTTTTTCTTTTTGTTGCGGTTTCTGGAGAACTTTTCCTGATCGAATTTTTAGCATTGCTGTTAATAACTTGTTCTTCCTTTGTTTGTAACATTTTTATAATTCAAAATAATCAGGACTGTCAATATCTTTGTTGGTTGCTGTAAATTGTACAAGAAAGCGAATGCGTTTATGTCAGTTGGACTATTGTCAATGAGTAACTTCTCGTCTTCACCAAGGAGCACACGATTAGACTTTTTAATTAGGTCTACAATATAAACACACTTTAGGTATTTTGAATGAGGCAAGAGAGATGATAATGTTTTTAGGACCTGATCTGCCCGTCTATTTGAATGTTTGAGCCGATTTTCATCAACACCAGAGTCTTGTTCCGACAGTTTGTCATTGATCTGCGCTTCAATGTGTTCCTTTGGTCGCATTCTATTTATAATAGAGAGCTGTGTCGATTTGTGTTTAATGTCAGGATCCTCTAAAACCCGGGTTTGGTATGGTTGAGTTTTCATATAAACTTTTTTGGGAATTAAAATAAATTCCTCAGCAGTTGTCATTTTCTTCTCTTTTATGATTGACTCAAATACTGGTAGCAAAAATGAATAATCAGCCGAACTAAATCAAAACCTTTTTTTGTGAGTAGTATGGCTCTTTTTTTTTCAACTGAAACGTTTTTACGAAGAATAGTCTTGATCACTTTTTCATATTGCTCCAAATCGTTAATCTTAAATCTTACATGTCTTCTGATTACGTTGTAAAAACATTCACACAGTACCAATACAATATTGTCGTCGTAAGTGCGGAGTAATTTCCTCAACTCAGGATCAGATAAAAGTACCATTCGCTTCATTATAAAGAATTTTTTCTCGTTCATTTGATATGTGAGTAATATCGGCTTTGTCTGAAGGTATGTAGAAGACCGACGGTCCGGGCTCTGTAATGTTTGAACAAAATCGTAGACAGTCCGAAGTTTTTGGATCCAGGTCAATCAATAAGTGTCCAAATGTTTCTCTTGTTGCTATTTCATAACAATTTTTAAAAAAATGAGTAAGATTCAGTTGCTTACCGAGAAACTCGACTTGCTGAACGTCACGTGGTGATTTGAACAAAATGATATGAGTTGTATTCAAATCTATTGTTCGTGACCATTTACTTTGCTGGTAAAGATTGTGTTTTACATAAATGAAATTAATGTTCTTGTGTCGACCTGCGGTAGCCAGCTTGACAAACTCTTTGTCATTAAAAATTTCCTCACAAGAATCATCAAATATAAGCAAACAATTTTCAGCATTTTGCAAAAACTCCAAGTTTGTGAATTTTTTGAAAACAATGTTTGAATGCTGGTCAACTTTTGAGTATATTGGTTGCATTTCGTGGTAAAGAAAAATAATATTTTTAAACTTTGGATAAAAGGTGTTTTCTGTTATTATTCTGAAAATTAAATTCGTTTTACCACAACCCGACGGACCTACCACGGCCATAAAGATTCTGTCACTGGTAGGGATAATTTTGTTCATAATCGAGGATTTGGTAAGATATATCCAACTGAACTCGACAAAATCGAAATCCAAACTGTTGTTTCCTCACAAGTTGGTTTAAGCACAGTCAATTTCACAATGCAAAGAACTATTAGCATCATAATTACAAACATTTGAACAAAAAACACAATTTCCGACCGTGGTAACGTTATCTGGTTACAAAATTTCTAAGTAGATTTTCCACTACTTTGCTTTTCGAAAAGAGTTTCTTGCACAACTTGATCAACTGTTACTTGTTCCATCACAAAAGAAAATGTGTATAAAATGAAAATTTATTGTACTTTTTAATGTTTTACATAGAACAGTTAATAGCAACTATAATCACTCAAAAATTCATTCATGTGCACCATCAAACATGCGGGTAATCTTGTAGTTTTTTCATAGTACACAATTTTTTTGACTTTGTCCGTGTTCACGAGTTCCTGAATTTCTTCAGGCAGCATTTTGTCATTTTGATCTACTTCTTTGCCAGTTGGATGTTTCGATATCAAAAGAAGTTTCGGAGGCGAGATTTTGAGTTGAGAATCCGACATTTTGTTTTCTCCACTGAATAAAAGGCTCGATGTAAAAAACCAAGTGTGTAATCGAACGAATTTCCTCCTCTGTCAATAACACCCTAACTATTTTCTGAGGAATTTGAGTACCACTTTTTATCGCTTCTCCTTTGCAAATTGAAAGGTTCTCTCTCCACTCCTTCGTGATCAAGGCGCAAATAGTCGAATTCGCTGACAAGGGTGCGTCCACTTTCGTCAATTCCTCTCTCATTAGTCAACCAGTCAAAATAAAAACAATTTTTTCCCTTGCACAATGATTGTTGAAGATACCACGTTGTGTTGAGCTATGATTCCCACAGTTAACTGTAAAAAAACTGTAAGATATTTTAGGACACTTCAGAGTATTTAAATCGATTACTGGACAATCGAGCAACTCCGATAAAAGTTGAGACTTTTCAAAACCTTTAGCGTAGTAAACCGCTCTTGGGTTTCTTAAGCGAACGCTTTGGACAATTTGTGTTAGATAAATGTAAGGATAGTTTTCAGAGTTCCAATCTAAGGCATGTAAGTTTTTAGATAACCAACTGATTGAAGTTTTCAGCGGATTTGTCAAATCGGAAAATTTTGATGGTGGTGAAAACAAAACACAATCGTTGTAATCTTCACTACATATACCAAACTCTTTAACAATAAATTTTTCTTTCCTGTGACGGAAACCTTCAAGGTCTAACACAACTGTTTTACTGCTTAAAATTCCAACAAGTGATAAATTTTTGAGTGGAAAACTTTAGTATACAAACAAAAAAGAATTCGTGTCAGATGTCCAGTGAAACAACTATTAAGCTTCCAGGAAAGCATGTACGAGTAGCCGGGTCCTTCTGTGTAGAGCTCCTGGATGAAACCACCAGCGTCATGCAAAATTGAGTGTAATCGTAGAATTTTGGAGTTGTTTAGGTATGAATCTAAAGAAGAGTTATCTATTCCAATAAGTCCTCCGTAAGGTCGAAATTTCAAATCATTATCATAATCAAAGTTTTCCTTTTGACTAAAGTATTCACTTGCTGCTAAGAAATAGTTCAGTCTCACTGAATTGTTTGGGTATGTTGTGGCTAATAACAAATACTTCTCATGAATGTTTTTCAAACAATATCTACAAACTATTGGTTTATCAAGACGCATTCCGAGTTAGATTGAAGCCAACTAAATCTGAAAAAAAATAGACACTTTTAATTTTCTCTATGAAAAAATTAAATCAATCTAATTCATAGAGGAACAGACTACAAAACTAATTGTCTGCTGCAGTTGAAAGCGTTAAAATTAATTAAAACATTTTTCATGTTTGTCCTCGTTCATTCGTAAAACAGTGACATTTTTATACAAACTCTCTTTCATTAGAAAGTCAAACACAACAAAAAAATTTGTCTATTATTTTCGTTTTATAGCACCAGTTTGAACATAAGGTATTGTAAATAAAATAACAACCCACTTAAAATGTTCTATATTGATTCTTAAAATAGCTTTCCGGAAAGATAAGAACTGGCTGGGATTACACTGATACTTTCAAATCTGTCTTTATTTTAGATAAGCTGAGTACATGTAGCATAAAAACAGCAGACACTAAAGAAAATATCTTCTCGTCCATATAATTAAATCTTTGTAGAACACAAACACTTCTATTTACGGTAGCAGACCACCCACAAAATGAGTTTTCAGTTCTTCGCTTAAACCAGATTCTTTAGATTCAATACTTTATAAGTAAAATGTTTATATTCTGTCTCAATCGTTGGAAATTGTATTGATATAGGTTTGCGCTTTGATAATTCTTGTTGATATGAATTAATCAGATTACCTCAACAGTAATTAACTCCATTATTTATATTTACCATATTCTTCTTAGATATTTCTAACGGTCTTTTTTTTGGTATATTTTACACTCTTCATCAATTTATTCAAGGCCACTTATACGAGTGTAAACAGAAGAAGATATCTTTGAAATCTTAAAATGTTTCCCATTGCAATTATACTAAAAGAAAAATCTTCATCCAGCAGTCGAACAATTGCATACGAAACTTTAAAAAAAGAAAATATTGTTATTGTTCAGCAAGAGTATCAAGGCAAAGACTGGAAAACTGTGAAACACATGGCATTACCTGTTGTTACTTTCGATTTCATTCAGTCTTTTAGATTTGAAAAAGCGTCACTTAAGGGAGGTCAATATACTCTGGAATTCGTTGCGGGCTGTACTCGTGAGTTTATATTTGACTCAAACGTTCTGGGAGATGATATTAGAAGAATTCTCTATGATTACGATGTTCAATAAGTACCTATCTACGATAATCAGGAAGAATATTGACAGGATTTGAAAACTCATTGAAAACTTTTGGAAAATTCCAGCTAATGCTGAAGCTCCAGATTCAACAACCAAGAACTTAGAAAACTCGATAACATCTACAACGATTTCAACAAGTTTAACCAAAACACCCGAATGTAGTAGGCTCGTGGCAACCAACAGTCTTGAAACGCCGCCTGTCAGTTCTTGTCTTGCTCCAAAAAAACGTAAACTCTAAACTAGTCTCCTAAAACCTCAAACAGTTATAATCTTTTGAATTGCATTTGCTCAACCTCGATAAACTACTAATAATACAAAAAAAACATTGTTCGTTGCTTTGTTGATGTTTTAATTGTTTGTCCGTCTCTCTAGTGTTCTCTCATTTGATGGCTAAAAGTATGTTCTGAAAAAAACACTTTCATAATGACAAATTCAATATGTTTTCCTGGCAGGACTCTTGGAAGTTTGCTAGTACAATATGTTTTCCTGGAAGTTTTAATCCAAATAAATTAAATCTGTTAGTTCAAGCGCAAGACATAAGCAGATTATTTACTTCCTTAATGTCTCTATTTTTTTAAGTATAAAAACAAGTGTTTACACTGACAGCTACAAAACGTCTTTCTGTACCGCTACTGTCATGAGAAAAAACAAAGAAGGAACAATCGTCAACCGCTGGCATAGTTTGTTTACAAATCGAACTCAAACTCAAACTGAAACTCAAACAAATTCTTATAGGTTTGCCCTATTGCTATACAAGTACTATGTTAAACTGTAATAACAAAACCACCCAATGCAGACAGTTGAACATGTAAACTTAATCAAAAATAAATTATTGACACTCTCAGTCGATCGGTCTCCCAATCACAATGGAATACGACAACTACTCGTGTGTAATGACCTTCGGCAGTGACTATAGTAGTTAGTCATAGTATACATTGTATTCTAAAAATAGATTGATGACACAGAGAGTTCTAACAACAGCACATGCATAGCAACAACCACTCACCTCCTTGCCTATTACTATATTTTGATCTCATGCATCATCAAATAAAGGGTTATAAGAGTATTTGAGAGGACTGACTGATAGTAACAGACATAAAGTATACTACAAACAGTCAACAACCTATTGATGACAGTTTTTGGTTATAAAACATTTGATATAATCTTAGTACCAGGTAAAATGATGTCCACAAAAAATTAACTTTAACACCTGCAACCCAGCGCAAATTGTGTTTCACAATTTTAATACTTCAAAATTTTTGAATTTTCCCAAAATTTTTCGAAGTTTTTTTTTCGATGATTAGGCCCACCAGGTGAGATGAGGTCAACAGAAAATCTTCTTTGAGACCTGAAACCCAGCGCAAAATTCATTTCACACAATTTTAGTACTTCAAAATTTTTGAATTTTCCCAAAATTTTTCGAAGTTTTTTTTTCGATGATTAGGCCCACCAGGTGAGATGAGGTCAACAGAAAATCTTCTTTGAGACCTGAAACCCAGCGCAAAATTCATTTCACACAATTTTAGTACTTCAAAATTTTTGAATTTTCCCAAAATTTTTCGAAGTTTTTTTTTCGATGATTAGGCCCACCAGGTGAGATGAGGTCAACAGAAAATCTTCTTTGAGACCTGAAACCCAGCGCAAAATTCATTTCACACAATTTTAGTACTTCAAAATTTTTGAATTTTCCCAAAATTTTTCGAAGTTTTTTTTTCGATGATTAGGCCCACCAGGTGAGATGAGGTCAACAAAAAATCTTCTTTGAGACCTGAAACCCAGCGCAAAATTCATTTCACACAATTTTAGTACTTCAAAATTTTTGAATTTTCCCAAAATTTTTTGAGGTTTTTTTTTCGATGATTAGGCCCACCAGGTGAGATGAGGTCAACAAAAAATCGTCTTAAAGACCTAAAACCCAGCGCAAAATGCAATTCATGCAATTCTAACACTTTGAATTTTTCATTTTTTTTTTTCAATTTTTTTTTCAAAAAAATTTTTTTTACTCATGAGGCTCACCTGGGCTGATTACAGAATGACAACCACTGGAACAGCAGTGCTTTTTCCCGACCATCATATAAAACCAACCAAACCTACCAAAAAACGTCAAAAAAATCAGAAATTTGCTAAAAATGTGTCTTACTGGGCACGCAACGGGGGGGGGGGACATTTGGGTGTTACTGTGTTCGCAACGGCGGGGGGGGGGGGGGGGGGAGGGGGGGGACACGAAAAACTTTTTCGAAAAGGCGATAGTTTTTGGCGTTTTCCACCGCTCTTGCCAAAACGCCAAAAACTATCAATTTTTCGAAAAAAATTTTCGTGTCCCCCCTCCCGTTGCGAACACAGTAACACCCAAATGTCCCCCCCCGTTGCGTGCCCAGTAAGACACCTTTCTAGTAAAATCAGTTTTTTGAAATATACTATAGCAAGATTAAGAGAATTGTTCGTGAGTAAGCTTTTACTCTAATCAGACTTTTTCGTGCGCAATTGAGTCTGATCAGAGTCAGTTTCGAGCGCGCTTCAGTCTGATTGTAAATGGCTGCAAGCGCAATTGGGTCTGACCATAAATGCTTCGAGCGCAACTGGGTCTGATCATAGCATTTTCGAGCCCACATGAGACCGATCCCAGTCTGATTAAGGTGTGGGCAATGGTCTGAATTTGAGTCTGGACATGGTCTGAAGATGCTCTGACCAGAAGGTCTTCGGCCTGTAAAGCCCTCTGTGTCTGGAAAGTCTGATCAGAGGCAACTTGGGTCTGGAAACTTTGATCAGGCTTAATTTTCGTCTGGATAGTCTGATCAGGGTTTATTTTGGTCAAGAAAGTCTGATCAGACCAAAATTTGGGCCTGGACCTCAACCTGGGTTGGCAACTTAGCAGAGTCAAGAAAATTTTGAAGTAACATTTCTAAGTGTTCCAATTGGTATTTGCGTTACTTCTACAAAACTTTAGCTCAGAGTTTTTGCCTAATGGCCTTAAAGCGGTCCGTTTATCTAATCAAGGTTCTCTTTATGTTCCATCATTTATAAAACAGGTATTAGTTGTCCGAGCTCGTAAACAAAATTTTTGTTTTGATTATTAAGTGTTAACATACTGAAAATGTTTTTGCAGTGATAATAATTCCTATAGCTTAATAAGACGCGGTATTTTACATTAATTACATGTAATTCGAAAATTTTTTGTTATCATGATTACTATCATTATCATTACCCTTAATCATTATCATAATTGAAATCAAAAGCACTAACTTTATCATTATTATCTTTATCCATATCTTTAAACATTATCATTAATAAATTTAAGAACTCTCGCTTTATCATATTTTGATCAGTATCAACATCAGGGAACGTTATTAATATTTTCAAAAGCATAAACTTTTTTTGAACTGAAGATTGAATGTGTAAAACTGTAAACTATGATACGCTCCTTAATGAGAAGATCTGTGGAGTGGTCAATTTTTTTGTCGAAGTTGCACACTTTTGGTCCTCGGTTGATATGCATATTTGTGTTGTTTATGGTTTTTGCTGTTCAAATTTGAACAAATATTCCGTTGATAAAAGGATGAGTGCAGTTGATTTGAGTACATCAATTCTAATTTTTAAAGCAACTTGTTTCTTACAAGATGCAACGAACATATAGCAGTAGCCATTATAAATGCAACTGAGTTTAGGTGGTTTTCAAAAGCTAGGACTGAATCAATGTTTACTCCAAAATAACGACAAGAATGTGTGAGAAATTAACATGGTATTGAATTGAAAGCTATTACAAGACTCAAGAATACGGCAGCTGCGTCGTAGTTTTCTTTGATATTTCATATTACTCTCCAATAAAGTAAAGCACAGCGTCAGTGAAAGATATTAGGTTGAAAGCCGGATTGCTTTCCGTTTCAAAGTAAATGCATTCTGCTCAAATTAAAAAAAGTCTTCCAAAATTTTTGCAAATGTTGGTGTTTTTGAAATAGGACTGTAATTAGTAAAAATGGAAGGGCAACTTTTGGTGAATTGCTGTTCTCTGAATTTGTGTGACTTTTGTCCGCTCCGTTTTTTTGCAGTGTTCAAGGTAACAACTTGCATTTTGATTTTTCATCCTTCTCATCAATTATAGTGATACTTGGACTGCTACTTTTCTATTTATTTCTTTCTTAATTGAGATTTCAAACAATTTTAATAAATTTTCTGAATATGTTGATCTAAACCATCTGATGTTGTGCTACTTTTAGTTTTTATTACAAGGTTGCGAAACAGTTCAATTGACGCAAACAAATCAGCACAATGTGCTAACCTGTGTTGATGAAAGTTTCTACGTTTTTCAGCCAATACTTTTTTGGTTTCTTTTTCAAGAGTGGTTTTTCTCAAAGAGTATTTTTGTTATTGGACACTTATGTCTTTTCTGCTGTTGCGTGTTTCTTGGGAGTTTTCATAGAACCTCTACTGAACACTGCGAAGATTTCACTACAATCTCTTTGTTGATACACTGTTATCCAATCTGTAAGAGCCAGAACTCTATAATAAATTTCATCAACAAATCTTCTGTGTCTCACCTTACAATATCGTTTTTGCTTGTTTGCTTTTAAAAATGACACTTTGCGCGACAAAAATTAGGTAATGATTGATATCGAATAGATGTACGAAAATCTGCCGACTAGCGATATAACCATTAAAAGAGAAACAGTGATCAGTCAAAGTTCCTTTATTTCAACGTCTGCATGTAGCAATATCAAAATTAGTTATGACGCTACCTTATATGAATTGTTCGCCTCAACAGATCAATTGGAGAATTAGACATGGCAATTAGACAGATTGAGAATATTGTCTAAAGACAAGAAATCATTGGAGACCTAAACTTTAACGCGTCCAAAAAACTCCTTATTTTTGGTGTCGGCAACTACCTATGTTAATGGGACATTTTTCCTCAAGGGTATTGCTGAACTCCAGCCAGCAAGTTTAAAAAAATATTATCAGCCAACTCCATCTTTGTCTACGCTTATTGTTTATAGTCATGTATTAACGGTTATAATTTGAGCTGAATCCAGATAGCAGTGTCTTGCAAAAAAAATTGGTGTGTTATGATGACATTTATTCGAAAGTCATGGACACAATTTTTGCGTTCATCCGAGAACTGTCAAACAATTTTTGGTTTTCTTAAATGTCTCGTGCAGTTGCAGCTCACACGTCTCCTAAATATGATCAT
>NW_027452722.1:0-32885 GCF_964194025.1 Convolutriloba macropyga | reverse complement strand
TTAAGAATTAAACTAAAAACACCAAGTTCATCAAAATTTAAGGCTCCGGATATACCGCTTCACTGGGATGGTAGCCAGAATGCGAAACTACTGTCAGAAAAAAAAGTTATGCTACTGTTCTATCACAGTCACATTCGCTCAATCATTGAATACGGTATCGTAGTTTATAGTTACACATAAAAAAACTTGACTCCCTTACTTGTTACAGAAAAAAACAAATAGGTTGTTTTTTAAATCAATTTGGTAGTGAAACAAAAGATTTCGTTTACTTTAAAAAAAATCTCACAGTTCGCGAACCTAAATTGGAATCAAAGCTTCAAGTGGCATCAAAGCTTCAAGTGGTTCAATATGGTAGGTGGCAATTTGAAGTATTTTGTCCACGTTTTTACATGCTCTGCATTGGTAGCCTGCTTCCCAATGAGTCACTTCAGAACAAACCATTTTTGAACCTGAGTGTATTGTTTGGCTCCACAAAATGTCTTGGCTTCGGATTTTGCCGGATCGAGAAGTAAAGTAAACGGATGATGGGCTGATTAATCAAAAAACAATAGCGCCCAATTAATTATTTTAAATGTTTATGTTAAACAAAATCGATGAGAGGTTAACTGATTAATGGTTAACTGATTACTGGTTAACTGATGAATGATTAAACTCATTAAAGCGAGATTTCTGCCACTTCAGAGGAAACTTCAAGACGACGAACACCACCTTCTCTCGAGTGTTTACTTTCCACGTACGAATAAAAAAAATATAGTTAAGAGTTGATCGAGATTAGGATTTCATTTGAAAGGACCATCTATCCTGTATTTTCAAACTTCATACTCTATAATAAAATCGTCGGTTCAATCAAATTTAGAAAGTTAACGTTCTCCTGCAATCTGGCGATGAAACTACAAATGCTCGGTCCATGTCTCTCACCTCGATTTCTTCCCGGCATCATTTGCTCAGTTTCAATGGTTTGACGCAGGTGATTTTTTAAGAAATCTTTCTGCATTAAATTACCATATAATATATATATATATATATATATATATATATATATATATAATATATATATATATATAATATATATATATATATATATATATATATACATAATAAGAAAAACCCTCACACTATAAATCAACCTCTTCGTGCTTGCGATGACCCAATGCATGCAATGAGAAGACCAGAGATCGAAAGCTCTCCTTAAAGCTGAGAATAATACGAAGCGTTGACTACTGACTCCAATAATGCCATGATATTAGGGGTTTGTTTATATATTAAAGAAGTACACTTCTCATGCCCTGGAGACAAAAAACAATGTTTGCAGATGATACAGCACTACTATTTGAGGGGAAGATCGAGGACGTCTCTTACACAACTAAGTAATTGGCTAGTGAAAATAAACTAATAATAAATTAATGAAAATATATCGAATAAACGTGGTGGTTGAATAAAGGAAAGCCAACACAAGGTACCTAAGAATTGTTTTAGATTATGACTAGAACTTAAAACACCATGTTCATCAAAATTTAAAGCTCCGGATAAACCACTTCACTGGGATCGTATCCAGAATGCGAAACTACTGTCAGAAAAAAAGTTATGCTTCTGTTCTATCACAGTCATATTCGCTCAATCATTGAATACGGTATAGTAGTTTATAGTTACACATCATAAAAAAACTTGACTCCCTTACTTGTTACAGAAAAAACAAATAGGTTGTTTTTAAATCAATTTGGTAGTGAAACAAAAGATTTCGTTTACTTTAAAAAAATTCTAACAGTTCGCGAACCTAAATTGGAATCAAAGCTTCAAGTGGCATCAAAGCTTCAAGTGGTTCAATATGGTAGGAGGCAATTTGAAGTAATTTGTCCACATTTTACATGCTCACAATATCTGTGCAATATTGAAAAAATATCGAATAAATTTGGTGGTTTTGAAAGGAAACCCCAACACAAGGTACCTAAGGATTATTTTAGATTAAGACTTAAACTAAAAACACCAAGTTCATCAAAATTTAAGGCTCCGGATATACCACTTCACTGGGATGGTAGCCAGAATGCGAAACTACTGTCAGAAAAAAAGTTATGCTACTGTTCTATCACAGTCACATTCGCTCAATCATTGAATACGGTATCGTAGTTTATAGTTACACATAAAAAAACTTGACTCCCTTACTTGTTACAGAAAAAACAAATAGGTTGTTTTTAAATCAATTTGGTAGTGAAACAAAAGATTTCGTTTACTTTAAAAAAAATCTCACAGTTCGCGAACCTAAATTGGAATCAAAGCTTCAAGTGGCATCAAAGCTTCAAGTGGTTCAATATGGTAGGTGGCAATTTGAAGTATTTTGTCCACGTTTTTACATGCTCTGCATTGGTAGCCTGCTTCCCAATGAGTCACTTCAGAACAAACCATTTTTGAACCTGAGTGTATTGTTTGGCTCCACAAAATGTCTTGGCTTCGGATTTTGCCGGATCGAGAAGTAAAGTAAACGGATGATGGGCTGATTAATCAAAAAACAATAGCGCCCAATTAATTATTTTAAATGTTTATGTTAAACAAAATCGATGAGAGGTTAACTGATTAATGGTTAACTGATTACTGGTTAACTGATGAATGATTAAACTCATAAAACCGAGATTTCTGCCACTTCAGAGGAAACTTCAAGACGACGAACACCACCTTCTCTCGAGTGTTTACTTTCCACGTACGAATAAAAAAAATATAGTTAAGAGTTGATCGAGATTAGGATTTCATTTGAAAGGACCATCTATCCTGTATTTTCAAACTTCATACTCTTAAAAAAAATCGTCGGTTTAATCAAATTTAGAAAGTTAACGTTCTCCTGCAATCTGGCGATGAAACAACAAATGCTCGGTCCATGACTCTAACCTCGATTTCTTCCGCGCATCATTTGCTCAGTTTCAATGGTTTGACGCAGGTGATTTTTTAAAAAATCTTTCTGCATTAAATTACCATAATATATATATATATAATATATATATATATATATATATATATATATATATATACATATATATATATACATAATAAGAAAAATCCTCACACTATAAATCAACCTCTTCGTGCTTGTGATGACCCAATGCATGCAACGAGAAGACCAGAGAACGAAAGCTCTCCTTAAAGCTGAGAATAATACGAAGCGTTGACTACTGACTCCAATAATGCCATGATATTAGGGGTTTGTTATATATTAAAGATGTACACTTCTCATGCCCTGGAGACAAAAAACAATGTTTGCAGATGATACAGCACTACTATTTGAGGGGAAGATCGAGATATCTCTTACACAACTAAGTAATTGGCTAGTGAAAATAAACTAATAATAAATTATTGAAAATATATCGAATAAACGTGGTGGTTGAATAAAGGAAAGCCAACACAAGGTACCTAAGGATTATTTTAGATTAAGATTTAAACTAAAAACACCAAGTTCATCAAAATTTAAGACTCCGGATAAACCGCTTCACTGGGATCGTAGCCAGAATACAAAACTACTGTCAGAAAAAAAGTTATGCTACTGTTCTATCACAGTCATATTTCCTCAATCATTGAATACGGTATAGTAGTTTACAGTTACACATCATAAACAACTTGACTCCCTTACTTGTTACAGAAAAAACAAATAGGTTGTTTTTAAATCAATTTGGTAGTGAAACAAAAGATTTCGTTTACTTTAAAAAAATTCTCACAGTTCGCGAACCTAAATTGGAATCAAAGCTTCAAGTGGCATCAAAGCTTCAAGTGGTTCAATATGGTAGGTGGCAATTTGAAGTATTTTGTCCACGTTTTTACATGCTCTGCATTGGTAGCCTGCTTCCCAATGAGTCACTTCAGAACAAACCATTTTTGAACCTGAGTGTATTGTTTGGCTCCACAAAATGTCTTGGCTTCGGATTTTGCCGGATCGAGAAGTTAAGTAAACGGATGATGGGCTGATTAATCAAAAAACAATAGCGCCCAATTAGTTATTTTAAATGTTTATGTTAAACAAAATCGGTGAGAGGTTAACTGATTAATGGTTAACTGATTACTGGTTAACTGATGAATGATTAAACTCATTAAAGCGGGATTTCTGCCACTTCAGAGGAAACTTCAAGACGACCAACACCACCTTCTCTCGAGTGTTTACTTTCCACGTAAGAATAAAAAATATATAGTTAAGAGTTGATCGAGATTAGGATTTCATTTGAAAGGACCATCTATCCTGTATTTTCAAACTTCATACTCTTAAAATAAAATCGTCGGTTCAATCAAATTTAGAAAGTTAACGTTCTCCTGCAATCTGGCGATGAAACTACAAATGCTCGGTCCATGTCTCTCACCTCGATTTCTTCCGCGCATCATTTGCTCAGTTTCAATGGTTTGACGCAGGTGATTTTTTAAGAAATCTTTCTGCATTAAATTACCATTTCTGCATTAGGGGTTTGTTATATATTAAAGATGTACACTTCTCATGCCCTGGAGACAAAAAACAATCTTTGCAGATGATACAGCACTACTATTTGAGGGGAAGATCGAGACATCTCTTACACAACTAAGTAATTGGCTAGTGAAAATAAACTAATAATAAATTATTGAGAATATATCGAATAAACGTGGTGGTTGAATAAAGGAAAGCCAACACAAGGTACCTAGGGATTATTTTAGATTCAGACTTGAACTTAAAACACCATGTTCATCAAAATTTAAGGCTCCGGATAAACCACTTCACTGGGATCGTAGCCAGAATGCGAAACTACTGTCAGAAAAAAAGTTATGCTACTGTTCTATCACAGTCATATTCGCTCAATCATTGAATACGGTACCGTAGTTAATAGTTACACATCATAAAAAAATTGACTCCCTTACTTGTTACAGAAAAAAACAAATAGTTTGTTTTTCAATAAATTTGGTACTGAAACTAAAGATTTAGTTTACACTAAAAAATTCTCATAGTTCACGAACTTATTTATGAACTTACTTGTTATATCTTTCAAAGCATCAATGAGCTTAAAAAAGATTAGTTTCTCAAGGAGGGAAAAGAAAAATATGTTTCTGGTAACAATCAGCAAGATGAAAAAATGGAAAACTGATTTAAGTTTCAGAATTCCTAAAATAAGTTCCGATTTAGAAAATGATTTTACCATTTACCTTTCGGACCTTTTCAGTGTTATAAACTATAAAAAAAATTGAACAAATCTACACCAGTTTTCGTAAAGCAGAATTATCGTCCAGTAAAAGGAATGCTATATTGCTCTCCTGGACAAAAGTGTAGGGATTTAGAGAGGCTATTTGATGTCCATTGTCAGTTACCATCTGAGAAAAACAAACTCTTCTTGTGATCAGGTGCTCTCATTCGTCTTCCGCTGATCAAAACCATTAAGCTGGAAAATTAGTGTTTCTAATGGCGAAAAACTAAAATTGAGTAGCAGTAAACCGACGACATTATGATGAGTAAAACATCGGCGTTTTCTCATGTGAGATTCAGGAGTCCTCTTTATGATTCTCAAAATAGGTATAAATAAAAATTTTTAGAACTTCACTATTAGAAGAAGTATCTATCAAAAGACAAATGGCATCAAAGCTTCAAGTGGTTCAATATGGTAGGAGGCAATTTGAAGTAATTTGTCCACATTTTACATGCTCACAATATCTGTGCAATATTGAAAAAATATCGAATAAATTTGGTGGTTTTGAAAGGAAACCCAACACAAGGTACCTAAGGATTATTTTAGATTAAGACTTAAACTAAAAACACCAAGTTCATCAAAATTTAAGGCTCCGGATATACCGCTTCACTGGGATGGTAGCCAGAATGCGAAACTACTGTCAGAAAAAAAGTTATGCTACTGTTCTATCACAGTCATATTCGCTCAATCATTGAATACGGTATCGTAGTTTATAGTTACACATCATAAAAAAACTTGACTCCCTTACTTGTTACAGAAAAAACAAATAGGTTGTTTTTAAATCAATTTGGTAGTGAAACAAAAGATTTCGTTTACTTTAAAAAAATTCTCACAGTTCGCGAACCTAAATTGGAATCAAAGCTTCAAGTGGCATCAAAGCTTCAAGTGGTTCAATATGGTAGGTGGCAATTTGAAGTATTTTGTCCACGTTTTTACATGCTCTGCATTGGTAGCCTGCTTCCCAATGAGTCACTTCAGAACAAACCATTTTTGAACCTGAGTGTATTGTTTGGCTCCACAAAATGTCTTGGCTTCGGATTTTGCCGGATCGAGAAGTTAAGTAAACGGATGATGGGCTGATTAATCAAAAAACAATAGCGCCCAATTAGTATTTTAAATGTTTATGTTAAACAAAATCGGTGAGAGGTTAACTGATTAATGGTTAACTGATTACTGGTTAACTGATGAATGATTAAACTCATTAAAGCGGGATTTCTGCCACTTCAGAGGAAACTTCAAGACGACGAACACCACCTTCTCTCGAGTGTTTACTTTCCACGTACGAGTAAAAAAAATATAGTTAAGAGTTGATCGAGATTAGGATTTCATTTGAAAGGACCATCTATCCTGTATTGTCAAACTTCATGCTATCGTAGTTAAGTTGCAAAAAGTTCAACCATACGTCTTCGTGACGCCCGTGGTATTAAAATATTGTCACTGGTTTTTTTAAGCAAAAACTTCCAGCGCTGTTTTGTATATTTTAAACAATCAAAGCTTTTGATAAAATTACAATAAAATTACCAGCGTAAAATTATTATATGAAGTAATATGAATTAATTCTTTTCGTAGTCCAATGCTGTTTTTTCATTTACTGACTTTGTTCTTAACAAAGTGGGACTGGAATATCTGTGCCAAACAGACATTAGAAGCAGAACCGTGGCTGAGCTCTATTTCACTACATGGAGCTCAAGACTGTGATAGCTAAGGGTATCATTTCAATCGGCTTTCAGGTACGTACATGTTCAGGTACATATCTGTTTCTGCCTTATCTATGTATGACCTCGAAACTGCAAGGAAAGTCTTTCTCAGCAAGGAATTGAAATCGACGTTTCTCACGTTAATGGGGAAATTGGCCTCGTTGCGGCAAAATTAGGCTGAGCAAGGACTAGAACTCAATTAAACCAACTCTCAAACTGCCCATTGACCTCGTGGTCTCACGATTGTTTCTTAAACAGTTTTTTTTTAAAATATAAATTGAACTTACGTCGCATTGTTGAACAGTTGAATCAATGAGGTTACAAAACAAAGATTGATAGTTTTAGATGGGTTTTTCAATTTTCGCGGGAAAAAAATGATTTCTTCTTTACGCCGGCACGTGAAAAGGGTGGAAACCGTTGAATGCTATAGGTCCAGATCAACTGGAATTATAGTCAACTGTTCGCTCAAAAATTTCTGTCCAAAATTGTGACTGTTACGAAAATTTAAAATGATCTAATTTTCTAAGCTCAATTAAAAAGTAAATCTTGATGTCAAAGCTAGTTTTTGACATGTCAGACATATCAATGAAAACTGCTCAAAGCAATATTGAACTTTTTGTTATCGGCATGGACTACGTAAAGCATTTCTTAACTAAAAATATCCAAGTGATTTACGAAAAAGCTCCCAGCGAGTTAAATTTATGTTTACGTTAGAACACTTAGGCGAGGCTTGTTTAATTACATCAAAAAATTAATCTAAATAAAATCAACGTGTATTGATTGTTACGGTCAAATAATCGAGCTCATTTAGGAGCCGACGAGTTCTTGTTTTCAGTGCCACAGTACGGAGCGGGAATTCTAGAGCATTTTAGAGCAGAACTTCAATTTCTACGGCCTTGTTTAACACCCATGGATAAAAATAGACATTTCCAAACTATTCTATCATCCTGATTTCTAAAGTCGGAGGCTAAAACTGTGGCAATTAGCATGCAGCAGCTAATATTTCAAAGCATCTCTTCACACTGCTACAGAAAACGAGCAAACCAAAAGCACTTTCTGAATGCTTCAGGCTAACAATCGCTCAATTGGAACATTTTCGCGACTTAAATCTAAGCTTTAAATGAGATTATACGCAATATATCTTTTGTATTGATCAAGTGAATGTCATCAAGCTGTCTTTTGGCGACTCTAAGAGGAGTATGGTGATCTATTTTTCTTTAGAGAATGTGTTTTACAAGAAGTCAAATGCCACACGAGAAAATAAATATAGGTCAATCTGCTGAACGTAAGTACAGCAACAAGAGAATTGAGTCGTTGGCGTTCAGGCATCAGTCTAAGCGAGAAAGCCAGAGAAGTAGGTGTAAAAAAAAGTTGCGCTTAGTGATATTTTTTGATCACGTGCGCTTTCTCAAAGCATTTTTGTGTTACCTATTAGTTCTCAGCAAAAAGCGGTAGCCTCAATTATCTAAACTATTAATAATACGTTTGTAATCATTTTTGAAACTTTGAAGCAAATACTAGCCGTTAAGAGGCAAATACGAGCTATCTTCGAGACTTTTGAAGTCACAATATGATTTTTGGTCACGTCAAAATATTTTCACTCTAAATCTCAAGTAGTGAGAAAACGGTGTTCGAACAAAAATTCGCTTTCTCGCTAGTGGTTTTATGTTCATATGCGACAACTGAAATTCGGTTTTCCTGTATCTTCGATTTTTTAGTTGGATATTTTTGATTTAATGAACAATTAAACCAAAGAAGCACCATATTTGACAACTTAACAAATCACAAGCATATACCTCAATTAAGCGCAAAAACAAAAAAACACTAACCTTAAAAACAAAGCACCCAAAACTACCTGGCTTTTGCCCATAACTCTCTCAGAAACAATCATTCAAAATCAAATTTATCGCAATTGGAAAAGCTTCGAGGAAAATTGACGAAAACTGCTACATGCACTCGAACTAGAGTAACAATCAATCCTGATATAAACCCTGATAACTCCCCGACAAACAGATCTCCTAGGACCAACAACTCGGCTACAGATACTACACCCACTAGCAACACCATTGATGCCGCTGAAGATCACCTCACCGAAACAAAATCTTCAGTAAGAAGCTTCTCGCAAATCTCATGGGAAAAGACGCAATCCTGAAGGTGAGAGATTGTGTACGCCGCAATGACGAAGTCCGCCTCAAGAAAATTAGTCCAAATATACACCCATTGCGGAGGGTTAAGGGTGTTAAGAGCCATAAAAGAAGCTCTGCTGGAAGACATTCATGCACAGATATTGATAAAAATTTAAAACCAGTGATGCCCCGCGTAGCCAATGGTCACCACTAACTAAATGTAAAGAAAACAACAAAGAAACTAAAAAAATTTGGCGGCTCTATTCTAAGCGGAAAGGGAATAGAGCAATACTTTTAATCGCTATTAATCGATGCTTTAAATATCCTACTGCAGAAATAGTGAATAATGCATATAGCCCGAATGTCATTAAACTCTTTATAATATATATATATATATATATATATATATATATATATATATATATATATATATGTATATATATATATACATATTCACAGAGTTCCAAATTATATTAGACCAAGCTAAGTTTATAACGGCGAAGACTTGAAGAATTTTACACAGAAAATAATATTGAACCTCTTTATGAACCAGCAAATGATCCTAGAGCAATCGAACTCGTTGAACGCTTTATTCAAACAGTAGAAAGACAATTATCATGGACACTTTGGTAATATATGTAATACAGCAAACTCTAATACAACAACTGAATCAAATAGAAAACAACTTAGTTATAATAAAACAGTCCAACATTATTTAGATGAAGATACGATTACCTGGACGTTCGCACCTCACTGACGAACAATGGGCAGATACGGGCAGCAATCTGGAAGTTGAATAGGTAATTTGTGCCGCAAACGCAAAAAACACACGAACGCCAGGGGCAGAGGGCAATCGTCTAGTGTGGTCAGAGGGCATTTACCGCCCAATTCCAAGAACTCAGAGAAGCGCCCAAGTGGAAATTAAAAAAGCAAATAGCAAACAAAATATTTGGACGGCTTAAACAAAGTGGAGGCGAAGTTGGCAAGATAAGTCCCGCAACGAGTATCAACAAAGATCCTCATAAGGCAGAAGTGCGTATCAAAATTCGGATATAGTGAAAATTGGAAATAAAGAGGAAAGGACAACTTTGGCTCAATGCGGGGATAAACGTCCCCCGGAGATTAATGAAAAAACTCTGGAGCATAAGATAGCAAACCAGAAGAGAATTGCTCAGAAACAATTTAGGAAGTAAAAAAATCTAAGGATCTCGCAAGCCAGCAGATGTAAATATGGTTTTGTCTTCCAAAACAGGCCAGACCTTCCAAAAATCCTTCAACTCAGCCCACAACAACCGATTGCTGCGCCACCTATTCAACCATCAACCTCATCGTCAACTGCGCCGCAATTAACCCCTTTATTAGGAAAAAGCAAACGACTGTCAGACGAAGAAAGCGTCAACATAAGAAAGCTAGCAGTCGGCAATCCCAAAGTCAACAAACAAAGAAAAAAGTTGAATATTTGAGCATACAAGGATATAACGATCCGATGACTGATACGAACCCACCTCGCAATCCGATCAAGAGATGCACGTGCAATCTGCACCCCAACATCCCAAGCGAAAGGGAAATGACGTTATATGAGGCCAAACAATGTGACAATGACGATTCTGAAAAAGTCTCTTAGAAAACAAAAAACCATTTTCTTTAATACAATATATTAATACTATGTAACGGGTGAATGATTACTAATTTTCTGATTTAATTTTACTATATTGTACAATATCAATTCTTCACAGAAGTGGAAGTATCAAACGCATAGGATATTTGAACAATATCCGTTATCGTATTTAGTTCAAATCTAACCTGAAATTTATTTAGTTCATGTTCTGATCTTCAAGGTAATCTGTACATACACATAAGACAGTATACTGTCTATTCACGATATAAACATATGCATTTCCGCCGCTTTGCATGATCAACTTGTGATCACTTCATTTTACTTTTGTGAATCAACCTGTCATTATTTTCATTTTCATTTTGATACTACAATTCAGTAGACCATTTAATCGTAATCAGTTGCTCTTCAAAAACTGACTAAATGTCAAAATAGTCAATTGCGACGCGATATCCAACTAAAATTGTAGTTCAACATATATTCAGTAGTTAGAAGTAGCAAACGCAACGCAGACTCCTGCTTGAGTTGTAAAATTAACATTCACAGCGCAATCGAGTCAACTATAAAAATACACTGAATAACAGGTAATCACCAGCTAGCTTACTACACTGTCCCGAGTTACCCCCAAGTGTGCAAAGTATCAAGGAGACGATGCTGCCGCTGCATAGGATGAAAACGCCCTCAACCAACCCTCACAGAGAGAGACCTCCCAGCAATCCTCTCAGCAGTCAGGAAAATGAAAGCTGATTCCGTTGTCACAGCTAAGTCAACCCTACCCACTGATTTTGACCTCGACAAGTTCCACCAGCAATGCGAAGAGAAACAATACGAATACTTCATTGATCTCCTGGCAAAGCTCAAAATGCCTCCAGATCCCAGCAAGCAAGACACACTAGACCCACTGCCAACAACGACTACTACAACTAATACAACCCACAACTGCAACAGTCACGTAAGAGAGAAGGAAACCCACTGCTCAAGAAGTTGCTGTACAGACTGCTAGCAAGTCTGGCGAAACATATATTCAACTCAATTCGTTTCAGCTTTGGTGGGATAGCTGCTGGCCTAATTACTTCTAAAAACATGATTTGTAGAACTCCGAAATAGCATTTATTTGGTGATAATTTAGTAAAATCCTGATTTTCTAACACATTCATAAATTTTTCTGATGTTTGGTGCAAGCTCCTCAAGTTCTTCAACTTGTGTGCAGATGTTTGCGGCTAAACATTGGTTAAGATAGTGTCTATCAAAAGAGCCAAAACCCGTGACCGACTTACCAAGAATTTGATCCAAGCACTTGTAGGCGTACGTTCTGGATGCATATTTAACAAGCAGCTGAACTGAAAAATCAGCAGTTTATATAATGCTGTTTATAGTCATTCCTTAGCAGGTGATTAATACGCCTCAAGTGAATCAAGGTTCTCAGACGACCGGCTGACTTTCGCTGGACAAATACAGGACTGCTAAATTTAGAATTTGATAAGATTGTTATCAGGCTGTAATTGTACATTAGAGCAAGTCTGGAGTCAACCTTATATTAAGCTCGGTGTGGTAACCAACGTCAAAGCGGTACTTCTTACGTACATCACAAAATTCTACCAAGAAGGTTTCAACTTCGAATTTTTTTTGCTTGTTAAAATTATCTGTCCCACTTAAAATTTCCCTGATACTTTCAACGACCTTTATGGTTGTGATTTAGGGTCAAGTGTCGGTAAATGTTTTTTTGGTCAAAAATATCACGCTGTAACGGATGTAACGATTCAGGGTTTGAGCATGTATCAAGTATTGGAAACCACAATTTTTCATATTCAGGTGTTGCCCCTGAAGACATTTTCTCAGAGCAATTCATTTGAACTAATTGGTTTATGACGTTTGCAAGATTAATTGGATCTTGCAATTCAGCCAAAGCAATTAATTTCGGATCAATATGAATAAGTTTGTCTGCCTGTGACTGACTTAAAGTTTTAAAGTAAGCAACCGTTGTTTGCATTATTGTGAATATAGTGTTTTGTTACGTTAACAGCCGAAATTATTATTTTCCCTGCTCATCAATTGAGCTGAATGCGGATATCAAAGCAATTTCAATTGATTTTTCAAACTCATCATAAGAGATTACTATTCTACTGCATCCGGAAAAACAGCGTGCATCCAGGAACTGCGCGCGAATAAGGTGTTCTGGCATAATTTTTAAGGAAAATAGGAATTAACTTTTTTAGGAATTTTGGTTTTTCGTTTCGTGGTCAAATTTTTTTAAGCTGAACTGTCATATCTGGTAGTTTCAGCAAATTATTTCAAGGTCAAATCCTAATCGAAATTTTCTTTCAAAAAGGGGTCGCCAAGTATGACAGTTCATTGTGGGCAATACTTGGAAATCGTCTGTGGAGTGATAATTTGTCAAAAATTAAGTAAAAATACGATAAGAATTCACCCTATAATGGTATTCTGTTTTCTAAATCTAGGCTATCATCAATTTGTAAACAGTTCTCCAATGATTCATTGGGTAAATTTCATCTAAGCTATCGCTCGACTCTAGTGGAACTTGTGGCTTTAGTTTTCGTTTAATGTTAAAAGGGAAACCTTCCGGCACCTCTACGCTCGAATACTAAGAGAACACTGACATGCTGAGTGATTCTGATATCCGCATTTTTAGCATGAAACCCCAGCGTTTTTGCGTAGTCTCAGTATGGTTTTGTGTGTCAGGTTGAGTATCCTGAGCTACTTTTTGATCTACTGCTTGTTCCTGCAGTGGTTTTCGATTCACGTGTACTGAAATGCTTTGTTGATGCACCGGCAGGCTGTTGTTATCTCTATAGTATCTACGGCCTCGTTAATTGTTTTCTTTGAAGTTAATTCTGCCACGGTAGCAACGTTCGATACCTCTGGCTCGTCCCTTTTCCCTTGCACAACCACGATAATACGTTTTGTTTAGATTTCTGGAATTTATTGTCCGTTGCTCCCTATGTTTGGGACAGTTTGGAGAGTGCATTGACTAAGTTTTCTCAGATTGTGCTATTCATCTCATTGAACGAACTGTCAGAGTCATCCAATTGGCATATATGAATTGTTCGCTGTTTTCTCGCCTGTGCTCTACTCTGCTTTTCTCAGGCTACTCTAGAAGTTCTGCCTTCAGCCAACGAGTCAATCATTTTTTAAAATACCTTTTTTTAATCTCATTTGACCGTTTGAGCAAAAAGCAAATTCTGAGTTTTGTCTGTTAGCGACCGCGATTTGTGCGGCTTTTGGGCATGCATTTAGTACTGGATCTGCTAATGGCACTGTCTCGTGATCTTGGTATGCACTGAGCGCCATATCTCCAAGTGGTACTGAGAAGTTTTCTGTTGTGTTCTTCTTCGGGTCGAACCTGATCCCTTCTAAAACTATTTTTTGTAGCTATTGTAGTTGAGGGTTACAGAAACTGCAGTTAGGCTCGAATCTAGGTTAGCTCTTGTAGTGTCGTCTAGTGAATTGTTTATAGCTACGCAAAGCGTCGTCTTTCAGGTGTCTAGAGAGAACTTTGCCTGTTGTGCATCTGGGATTGCTGCTACGCCTATTATGATTTGTAAGAGTATCTTAAACAGATTAAGACACTTTCTTTCACTCCATAGGCTTTCAACGTAATGTTGGGGTTAGCTTTAAGATTTTCTAACAACTCTCAAGCCTTCTGGATAAATTTTTATCAGACTGATTTATAATTGCTCGTCTAAGGTTCTCAAACGTATCGTCCTCCATAGTTATGTTGCACTCGGCTAAATTTTTGTCTAAAGCTCAAATTTGCTGCTGACTCCCAACTAAGTTCCATGCCGCTGATTCGACTTGAGGTTAATTCGGTCACTCAATAGCTTGATTCTTTTAGGGGGATATGAGAATCTTCTTTACAATTTATCAGTTATTACGCTTCATTTTGTGATTGGTATCAGATTGATGATTCCAAACAACTGAAAATTATTGAGTGTTCATCGAAACTTTTAAAATTCACTGCAATATTAGAATTTTGCAACAAACACTTGGAGAGCTGCTTCTTGATGGCACCTGTGAAAATTCTGCCTTTTTGTCTTTTGCTGGCACGGGTATTGTAGTAGGTTAAGTTCTTGGTACTGACTTGTTGTCCAGATACTGCCGTTGTCCAATTTTAATTCAATCACTCGGTGTTGGAGTTGCCTTCCTTCCTGTCACCATGTGGTGTGCTATGTATTCTCCTAGTTGCACCAGATAGTAGTTTTACTGCATGAATATACCTATCGAGTTGTTTGCGTGTTTTTCTGCACCTTTTACAAAATAGGTTTCGGTTTTTCAGGTTTCAAGCTGAACGTTTGGAGTCTTCTGATGCTGTGGATCGACAACTTCGTATATTTTATTGAGTAGGTCTTTCTCTCAAAATGCATAATTTGGGGTTTCAAAACAGTCCGTTCTACTAATACCAATTTAGCTCTTTCTATTCGTTTAAGCGAATTAATCAAATCGTAATTACAGCTTGCATTAATCCAGAACATTCTATCAGGTATGGATGGCAATGTTTAAAACACCATATTTATACATAATTTCTTTTGACGGTCAAAAAGAGTTTTTACGAGTTTTTTTCCACTTTGTTCCAGCCCAATAATTGCATGATCAGTCAAAATAGAAAAGAAGAGTCAAAAGTGCCAAGATAGTTCCGAGTTAAGATATCGAATCCAAGATCCAAACTGGAATCTTCAAATCCAATAAACAATTGAGAAATTCATCGTGTTGCTCTTCCTGTTGTCAGAAAAGAAAATCGTATCATAGTTGGTTCCACCTAGTCATTAGTTGACTGTCAGTCGTTGGTGAATCGTTTCCGTAGTTAGCGTACTGCAAGAGTATTTTACAAATTTTAAACTTCACTGGTTGGGTAGGGGTTTATCTGATAATTAATAGTTTGAACAGAGTAAGGACCGTCACAGAAAGCAGAAGTGGCACTTGTGGATATTGAGTGGTTGTGACAAGTCAGATGTCTCAAGGAACAATTCACCCAAAGAGTTTTCAGACACAATTTTATGTGCCGTCCAGCTATTATTGAAAATTTTGAGCTCAAGAACCCTCATCCTGAAATGTGACGTTCAACTCGAACTAATGAGCCATCTTCAAAAGTCGACAAATCCAATTTTAGCCGCCGACCACTGGCCTCATTTTTTAATTTTCGAAGACACAACATTCTTTGTGCCTACTGACATTCTTTACGCTCAGGGACAAAATAAGGAGGAATCCGCAGAAAACGGTATACGTTTTTGGAAAAACAAAGCATTGGAAAAAGCACTTTTTGCAAAAAAAAACATGCAACAATTTTTGACACATTTTGAAATAAAAAAAAGCATATTTGCTCGATTTCTTATGACAAAATAGCAAAGAGGAGAACAATATTTTCTGTTTATCACCCCTCACAAATATAGTACTTCTTGCAGCTATTCATAAATCTTTATTATCTTTTAATATTGGCCAATAGCCCCAACAACACTTCTTTACTGTTTCTATGGTACTATTCGCATATTTGACAGCATATTTTAAACTTAAAAACTTCATCAAGAATTAGCAGAGGGAACAAGATTATTGGCCTGTAAAAAGGTCACAATCTTTGCATTCATTCCCTCCTTATCTCGATACCGGTTCCTGACTTCGTCAAAAGAGCTTCCTTCGCCTATTTTCTTGATAACACTAGCCTTTATCGTCTGATACTTCAGATGTCGTAACGCATATAGACTGCAAAACTCCTCTTCCGCTTTGCTTAAAAGATCATGTCCGTTTTCGCAAGACTTTACGGAACCAGATCCTTCAGAAGAAAGCTTTCGAGGTGAGCGAATTGAGAACTCCTTCTCCACTTGCTGCTTGAATTCTTTTGTGATTTCGGGAATACTTTCCGTTTCCATGGCTTCGCCACACTCTTGTAGTGTTTTAAAACCACGTTTGCGGAAATATTGCAAGCATCTTATTTCTGACCTGAGCTTTTGCTCTTTTTGTAATGATGTAACAAAAGTGTGCGCTTCTAATTCACTGACGGTCTGCAAGAAAGGTAATACTGCACTGCTTTCAGAACCAGATGTTCTCTCTAAACTTGTTGTCAGCGTTCTTCCTGGATTTTCGATAACTGAAGTTAAAACTTTGGCTTTTTTGCAGTAAGGTTCAAAAGGCTTCACTTTCTTGGCCGAGGCAGTAGATTTGGAAGTACTTGCACTGGAATCTTTACCAACAATTTCACGAAAAAACTCCGATATCACGGAATACTCATGGGCAACTGTGTGACGACGTTGGCGTTCTTTTAATCTTCTTCTGAACATATGAATTTGTGCTACTTTCAGGTCAAACTCAAGTGAATGTTGTTCGATGTCAAAACATCCCGGGTCACCAAAAGGACTCAGATCTGCAATGTCAACCTCGGCAGCGTTGTCATGATCCAATTCAAAATCATCTCTTAATGGCAAATATGCCATCAAAGTTTGTTCCTCTGAGGTTGCACTGGTTTTCCTACTACTTTGCTTATCCGTCAGTGGATCAATGGAAGAATTGATATCAAAGATGGAATTGTCGTTAACCTTCCCGAAAGGTTCTGCTTGCAAAGACTCGTCGCCTATGTTAGATGTGACGTAAGCCTCTTCGAAATGATTGAAAGCTTCCTGTGGCGATCGAGTACCAATCAGTTTTGAAACGTCCTCCCAGTTGCCAAGTCCGTAATGCTCAATTGCCTCCAAAAGTGCCACTTCTTCTCGAGCAGTCCAGTCACAACCTTCATACAGAACAAATTCGCCCCTCCGATTGCAGGGCTTTTTTACAGCACTCATTCTGAAAAACAAATACTTCACTGTGCTATTTGACTTCTAAAATGTTACAAAATAGATTAATATTCAATTAAGAAAGATCATCAAGATTATCACCCACAAATAAGGCCGCACCTAATGATGAATTGGAATTGAAAATACTGCAGCCTGGAAAAAGATTTTCGGTCACAGCTCTGAACAGTTTATTTTTCTCGAAGATGTTTCCGACAGTTACTACTTGATCTAAATCACACGGACTACCCCAACCATCTTCAAAAGCTGCAAAAGCATTTTTAATTATCCCTCGATGAAAAGCCAAGGATAATTGTCCCAGATCACAGGATGTTGAAGTTAAATTTGAGATAGTGGCCCCCGATTGGTTTCCATTTCCACCTAGCGGATTACACTTGGAGCGCTCTGGGAACATTTCTCCAGTATATTGTACATTTCCCGAATTGCATAATTTATCTTTCTCCAAAGCACGTAACCCTGATCTAACTAAAGCTTCGTACACTATTTTTTCTTTCTCAATCTTGGAGGTATCACAAAAGCTGTCTAACAAAGGCAAGAACACGCCATTAACGAAAACATCCAGATTATTTCCACCATTCATAGAGGCATTCAAAATCAAAAAACAATTTTTGAAATAGGGAAAAATTTGTAAAGCTTGTCCGGTTTTAGCCTCAACGCTTTTCGCTTCTGCTATCCTACCCACTTGACAGGAAGTTCCCAAATTGATCACAGTACAATCCTTTCTTTGTTTAATCACCGAGTAAAACGCCGTTTGAGTGTCGCCAAGTGGTACAATAACTTTACAACCCTCTGGAAGATTTAGATAGTTGTCTCGTTCGGTTTCACCAATAACAGACGTTTCGGGAATTATGGTAGGCAAAGTATCGATAGGAAAACCCATCGATTTCAATGAGCAGACATCGAAACGTCCGTTGATGGGGTCAAAATAACCAAAGCTATTGGCAATTTGCGAAGATGTTGTGACATGGTATTTTTGAGGAAGTCCGAGGGCAATATATACCACAAAATCCATTATAGAGCCCCAAATACTGCCCTTAAATATAGAATACCTGTTTCCATATTTTTCAAAAAGTAAGGTGCCGATGCCGAATCCTGGGTGAATTTGCGGATGATTCACCAAAAAATCTGGTGTCAACCTCTGATCTTGCCAGGTAACAAGGTTGGAAGCGGCACATAAATTATTTCCAGGACTGATTTCAGAAATATTTGGCGCGTCCCAGCATAAAACGCCGTGCATTTGCCCAGTAATTGCAACGTATTCTATTTTTTGAAAAATATCGCGGTCAATCTTATTTAGTACACTTTTCAAAGAACAAAGAATCTTCCAAACAGATTGTTCTGAACAATTTGATGGGCTCTGCAAAATCTCAGCAGCACATTGTTCGCTTCGTGAAGCCACGACGAACTGCGGCTCCATCTTCCTGCAAATTGTAACTTTTACTGTTGATGTTCCCAGGTCGATACCACAAATCATGTCTCAAAAAATTAATTGGAATTAAAATACACAAGCGCAACTGCAGTGTCTAAAGTTCTTATATACAAAGCTAGAAGCTGATTTGCATGAATTTTCCGATTTTAAAACAGGCGACTTGCGTGTTTTAAGCAAGCTTACGTGACTTTGCATAAGTCAATGCGAAATTCTGACTTGATATCTTGAACCGCTACGCAATACTCTATAAAAGCCACAAGTTCTCAGTGTCTTCAAGCAGAGTCACATAATCTATAATTAAAAACAATGTATGTATCAAAAACTTCAACCACAAATTTTCTCTGCTTCGGAAGGAACCAATTAAAATAGGCTGCTACACTACAAGGGATGACAATTATAAACTAAATAGAAACAAAAATCATGACAACAATTACATGAAAACAGACCCCAGATGATTACTTTAAAAAATGTTGTGATAAACAGCCTAATTGTTGAGGCAAACTTATTAAATAGTTTCCGGTCTTATGGCACAGAAGAAAGGAAAATCCCATTTCGTCGAATACTCGTTAGGCTGTGGCGTATGTACTCAAACTTTGATATCGGACACCCAACTGCAGAAAATACAGTCCAATCCATTCTGTTGCGGTATCTACAGCGAAACAACTATATCAAAATTTGACATCCTCTCGACGTTACAAGAGCTACAAAAACAAGTAACCGAAACAATAAAAGATCGTCAAAAAACTCAATCAACAAACATCGACCTCAACAAAATAATCGAGTTAAACGATCGAGTGGAAATCTGACCAATCTATGGACAAACAATCTTACGCAAACATCCTTACAGGAATAAGAACAGAGGAGAAACAGCAACGCAACTAGGATTTCAACAACTACAACTAGGGTCTGCCAAAAAACACATTCCGAGGCTTAAACAATCTCTACTGCGATATAATTGAAATATTTACCTCAAACAAAATCCCCAGAAAACCGTGTAAATCCAAGCCGTGGTTTGACTGTTAACTGTACACGACAAACAGTAAGTTGAAATAAAGTTATAAAGACTGCGGTAACTTAGCAAACTCCTGCAGGAATATCAAAGCTACATTAAAAAAATTCTGCCGCACCAATAAGCAACTATTCATTGCAAATAAATGAGAAAATCAATAGAGAAAGCCAAAGCAGAGAGAGAGAGAGAGAGAGAGAGAGAGATAGAGAGGGAGCGCATTGTTTTGGTCAATCATTAAGATAAAAAATAACGCTCCAAGTCCATTCAAAGTATTTCCAGAGACCTTGCAATCTTTTTTTGCAATTGCTAGATAACAAATCCAGAACATCGATAATAGATGACTTTCTACCAACAGATCATGACTACATTTATTCGAAAAATTGTCAAGGAAGCGATATAATAGACGCTGGTCTATCCTTCTAAGAAGTGTACGAGGCCAAAAAGCACCCCTAATTGACCGTCTATCTGTTCCCCTGATAAGAACAACCTATAATCGCCTGAGACATTTAGTTTTTATGTATTCAACCCAGTCATCAAAGAAAAAAAACCTGCCCAAACATTTGGAAACAAGCCACTCTTAGTCCACTATATAAGGGTAAAAACTCCAAATCAGATCCCAACAACTATAGAGGCATCAACATTTTACCTAATAATTTCAAACCGTTCTCCCACGTTATCTGCAGAAGACTGGACAATTAGACCGAATCGCTCTCAATGCTTCCAGAAAACCAACACCGCCTTCGTAAAAAGCAGATCAACAATGTCAGTCATATCCTGTCTGTTCAACAGTATCAGAAAAGAATTGAACAAATCCAATGCATATTTTTTCTGCTTTGTAGATTTTATACGAGCCTTCAACTGGTTGAATAGAAACAAACTTTTCCAGAAGCTATCAGATATTGATTTACCAAATAATTCTTTGCAGCTACCAAAAGCTCTTATTATGAACAATACAATCCAGTTAAACGCCCAAGGCCTTCTCGAGGAGAAAATTGAAAAAAGTGCAGGTGTTACAAAATTTGAACAATTATCACCGCTAATATTCTCTTTATCTAATCATGACATCGAAAAAATAAAATAAATTCCGGCAGCATTGATCACGCCGTATGCGGACGATCTTGCCATTGGATGCCAAACCCGGAAAAAACTGCAAAACTGACACAACAAACTGTCTATTTACTGCTAACATAACCTTCTCGAAGTCAACATCGCAAAAACCGAACTAATGAATTTTAGGAAAGGAAAATGACTCAAAAAGACAAATGCATGCTCAAATTATATACCATGTGAAACTGTCAACAACTTCATCTATCTGGGCGTCAAATTACGGAATAACTTCGGCTATACCAAACGCGTCCATCATCTGCAGCAAAAAGCCCTGATAAGTACCAATTCAGTCAACTCAAAAGTCAGCCTCTCAGACACGACACAGGATTCCGCATGCCGCTTATTCAACGCAATTGTTGTACCGACAGCTTCGTACGGATACCAACTCTTCCAATATATGCCAACATCCACTTGGTCCCAGCACAAACAAAAAAAACACAAAGCCTATTTTTCAGAAATAATGGGCAATAAATCCTCGTTTCCTTCCTCCAAAATCCCTAATTGAAGGAGTATTTGAGAACAATCATCTAAATATTGCGACATCAAAATCCCTGCTAGCCAACTATTATAGTTCCGGAGTTCATTAGATAATCTGTAGATTAAAACATTGTTGCCATTTCACTAAAACGAGACTGACATGGTACTGTACACTCTGCCTTAAAACAATTCACGAAAAAAACCACATCCTCCACTGTAAGTCGTTTTCAACTGACAACACACTGAAAATCATACAGAAAGTATTCTCCAAAACTTTCACGTTCATCTGCATTTTCTCCCAACAGCCTTTTAGAGACGTAATATTTAAAAAATTATGCCAATGTAACGAAGACCACGTCGACATTTAAAACAGACGAACATCAGTCACTTGAACCATTAAAAAGAAAGAAACTAACTCAGTTATCTGAATTTCAAAATTTTTTTAATATGGGAGCATGTCTGCTGAACCTGGCCGACGTCTTGTTCTAATAAATACAACCCATCGCTCAATTCTGCTTAGAATTTTTCAGCTTTTCAGAAAACACAATGCCGATGAAGGAAATTCTATTCTTTCACGAGCATAGAATTATAAAACCTAATGTTGACATTGGGTTTATAAAAAGGAACAAAGACCCAAAAATTCTAATTTGAAACTCTGTTATTTATCAAGTAGAAAAGGCCGAATCGTTACAGCACCAAAAAGCGATACCGGTGAAACTTATAACAATCTGGCGGCTCTTCTTGAGGGTTTCTACTTCCATCTAAATGAAAAGTAACTTGAAAAAACGAATTCGAGAAATCCGGCAACACCCTTAAATGTAACAGCTGCCTACACAAAAACAACAGGCCCAGCGTTAAAAGTTCAGAGAAGAAAAAATTGGCGCCACACCTTGCCAAAAACATCAACTTGCCCTTTCAGAATCTTTAAAAATTGCAACAATTGCACTCACTGGGAGACCCCTAGAAAATATAAGCGATATTTCAAAACCAAAGAAGCCACGCAAGCCCAGAAGGTTGTAAACTCAAAAAACGACACGGTTGTTCATGACTTAGAAGAGATGCGGAACCTCCTAGAGAACAAATCTGATAACAATAACTGACATCTGTATTGCATTATTTTGTTACTAAACTAGCTACCATTATGACTATCTGACACCATATTTAAAAGCTACATTATACGCTATTTGTATACATTACTTTATCTAAAATTTTTGTTTGCTCTATTTCAGAATGTAATTTAATTATTTCGTTTCATTTCACTACTTAAAAAAATCAATTGTTTTTTAATTAATTTAAAATCCTTACAAATAAATCTTTTAGTTAGAAGGGACCCTCAGGTAGCTGCCAGTCAGATTTGTAGTGCTCCAACGCGTCAACGCCTTGACTTATCAATTACAGATTATTTTTTTCTCTAAATCGGGTCACTGTGAACACTTGGAAACCTCACGGAAATACTTCAGCCTTTAAAATTGGACCATTTTTCCTTAAAGTCAAAAATTTCAAGTATTGCACTTTACTCGGTCTGTCCACCAATTTTGGTATTTTTACTATAATTTGGAGTTGGGTTACGCTTAAATGTCTACTAAGCTGGGGGCCTAAAATGGGAAAGGGTCCCTCTCGTTAGGGGAGTCACTTTCTGAAAGGTTTCGTTTTGGCTACCTCAAATATGCAGCAATTGCTACTGCTATTAGTTATTACCTGGTTAACTACTCATTGGTTGGTTTTTTGACCCTCTGAACCGGGCTCAATTTGTTGCAGTTGCAAAATTTCCAAGAGTAAAATTCAGTTCAGAGCTTTTGTGAAAGCTATTTATAGACATCTTTCTGATTTTACAGATTCTGAACACGTGGCAGCAACGTCTTCAGAAAATTTCTCTTGTGTTGTTGGTTCTCGATAGGTTTATGTTTATGCGCTCAATTTGTCTGGTTTTGGACAATCACCACAAAATCATGAAAATTATTACTTTAAAATAGACCCCAGACCTAAAAAATAACGAAAGCTTTGTTATTAATTTAACGCAATGTTATGTACAAAAATAACAACTGGGCAACTATCATCGCATGAAGGCATGAAAAACTTCCAAAGCATCCAAAGGTGAAAAAAAGATATTTTTAGTTGGTCGCCCATGTTAGTGGGTGAATATTATTTGCATTCCCCGGACGCACGTGTCCCATTTTCTCATAATAAATAGATTCACATATGGGTCCCTAGGTAGTCAATGAGAGCTGCCACAAGTGACACTAAAAAACAACACTACGGCACAAAAGCATTGCATCTTTTCCTTTTCTGCCCCCCTCCAGCTTAGTGGGCGCATATTCTTTGCAGCCCCCAGACGCACGTGCCATATTTTTTCATAGTGATTTACTACAAAATGACACGTGCTCTGTAATTGGGGGAAGATCATAAATAACTTAACTGGGGCCAAAACGACCAAAAGATCCAAAAAATCTTTCTCACAAATTGGGCATAAAGATACGGCATTAAATGAAAAAGGACCCTAAAGTAGCTGCAAGACATTTTTTGTAGAGTGCAAACAGGTCAAAAAGCCTTGCCTTCACGAATAAAGAATTCGATTTGCTTCTCTAAATTGAGTCACGGTGAACAATTGGAAACATCATAGAATCACTGCAGCCTTTTCAGTTGAATCAATTTTCCTGGAAGTCAGATATTCCAAATATTGATTTTTTCACGTTTCTCTAAAATAATAGCCCCAATTTTGGCGTGTTTATCATGATTGGGGAGTGTAAATGTTAAATGTCTCCTGAGCTTGAGGGCTATAATGGGGAAAGAATCCCTCTCACGGTTAGGGGAGTCCCTTTCTGAAGGTTTTTTTTGGTTTGTCAGCCTCAAATATGCAACAAGTGCTACTTCTATTAGGTTTCACTGGCGAATCTTCTCTTTCTTGTACAGAATTATTAATTGAATTTATGAATTTTGACGAAAATTGAATTTGAAGTAAATTTCAATCAGAAAATTTTATGTAATTATTTTACAATAAATTCAGATACAACGAGCTGCTTTGGGTTCTTTCCAATTAAAGCCCCCATTATGGTGTATTTACGATGATTGGAGAGGACGCTCTAGTAGTACTGGTGGTGGCTTACTATTCAGTGTCGTGGCATTTGTGTTAGCATACCTTCAACATTGGCTGCTTTGGCCTTCTGTATCGGGTCTTATTTGTCACAGTTGCACAAAAAATCTCCAAACGCAAGAGTTGACTGCTGAAAAATGCCTAGAAAATCAATTCCGGCAAAAGTCAGAACAGCTGTTTTGGTTAACCTACTTTTTTGTATATATATATATATATATATATATATATATATATATATATATATATATATATATATATATGTATTTATAGGCATGCTTGTGATTTTTCATATATCTAACGTTTGACTGCATCGTCTTCAGATATATTCGCCTGTCCTTTTTTCTTGTTTGTTTTATGTTCCTGAATTGTCTGTTTATGCTCCAACTGTCTGTTCTTTCAACAATCACCACAAACGGATATTTTCTGATCGGAACGTTGATGTTAGAAAAGCAAGCAAAAGTTGTAGATCATGTAGCTCAAAATATAAGTAGGGACGATGCAGATTTAGATTTTCAAGCCCTGTCCCATAGTTCATTTCCCAGTTAATTGGGATCCAGTTTATAACTTTCTTTTGAAGTCTCTCAGTCTCTTTGTTTCTGTTTTGTTAGCAAACCAAACCTGAGTTGCATATTTATAAAATGGACCAACATATCCATCGTAAGCGTTGAGTTTTGCTTTGTTTCGCAGACACCGGTGTGTTTATTTTTTATAAATAGATTGCTTTTAGTGCCTTAGAGCACCTCTCTTCCATTTCCAGTTCAAATGTGAGCTGTTAGGTGCCAATGTAATGCAAAGTTTTTCTACTGTTTCCACAGACGAAGCATATTAGCAGAAAAAAATCTATATAAGTGTTCTGAGATAAAAACAAATTTTGTGTACCTGACATCACTAAAACCTAAAAAGTCAACAGGGCCAGAAGAGTTAGGAAATTTCCGTTGGTTTTTTGATCTCAGGGTTTCTAAAATTGGTGTCCCTATCGGTTGGAACCATTCTGAGTAAAAGTGTCCATCCTAATTCATTCTGATTATAAGAGGGGTCCTTCGCTTTTGATTTCAGTTCAGTTTGAGCAAATCAAGACAAACTCTGCATATTTGCTAACTCTGCATTTTGCATTGTTTAGCAGACACCGATGTGTTTTTTAAGAAATATAATATTTTTGTGCCTTAAAGCACCTCTCTTCCATTTCCAGTTCAAAATGAGCTATTTGGTGCCATTATAATGCAATAATTTTTTTACTGTTTTCCACAAAAAGTAAAAAGTAATTTATTGTGCAGCAAGCATGATGCAACGTGTAGCTGGTCTTTTTAAAAATTGCAATGAACCGTACAGACTATCTTGTCCCGCCGTGTTTTGAACTTTTTCAATTTGCATGTGTCCTTCGTTTTTGATTTATGTACATTTTCAGCAAATCAAGACAAACTCTGAAAAGTTGCTTACTCTGCGTTTTTTGTTTTCTGTTGTTTTGAAAAAAATCCAGATTTCTTGATTTGCACTCAAGGATTATACTTTTGATAAAGAATTAATGCTTGAAACCTAATTGCGAGTATTACCCTTGGTAAAGGTTTTTGGATTGGCGGCCTCAAGTATGCAACAAGTGCTACTTCTATTAGGTTTCACCGGCGTATCTGTTCTTTCGTTTACAGAATTGTTAATTGAATTTAGGAACTTTGCCGACTTGAATTTAAAATAAATTTCGATCAGAAAATTTTATGTAATTATTTCACAAAAAATTCAGATACAACGAGGCAACTGCTTTGGGTTCTTTCCCATTATAGCCCCCATTATGGTATGTTTACTAAGATTGGGGAGAGCGCTCTAGTAGTAATAGTTGTAGCTTACTATTCAGTGTCGTGGCACTTGTGTTAGCATATCTTCAATTAAGGCTGCTTTGATCTTCTGTACTGGGTTTTATTTGTTGCAGTTGCACAAAAAAATTTCAAGTGCAAGAGTTGACTGCTAAAAATGCATTGAAAATCAATTCCAGCAAAAATCAGTAAAGCGCTCTTTGGTTAATTCTATATATTTTTTTACACACATATATATATATATATATATATATATATATATATATATATATATATATGTGTGTGTGTGTGTGTGTTTGTATATATATATATATATATATATATATATATATATATATATTTATAGGCATACTTGGGAGTTTTCAAATATCTAACATTTGACTGCATCGTCTTCAGATATTTTCACCTGTCGTTTTTTTCTTGTTTGTTTTATGTTTTTGTGCTCGAATTGTCTGTTTTCTCAACAATCACCACATGAAAGCATGAAAAGCTTCCAAAGCATTCAATGGTGAAAAAAAAATATTTTTAGTTGGTCCCCCATGTTAGTGGGTGAATATTAATTGCATTCCCCAGACGCACGTGTCCAATTTTCTCATATTAAATAGATTCAGATATGGGTCCCTAGGTAGTCAATGAGAGCTGCCACAAGTGACACTAAAAAACAACACTACGGCACAAAAGCAATGCATCTTTTCCTTTTCTGCCCCCCTTCAGCTTAGTGAGCTTAGTGGGCGCATATTCTTTGCAGCCCCCAGACGCACGTGCCATATTTTTTTCATAGTGATTTACTATAAAATGGCACGTGCTCTGTAATTGGGGGAAGATCATAAATAACTTAACTGGGGCCAAAACGACCAAAAGATCCAAAAAATCTTTCTCACAAATTGGGCACAAAGATACGGCATTAAATGAAAAAGGACCCTAAAGTAGCTGCAAGACATTTTTTTTTGTAGAGCACAAACAGGTCAAAAAGCCTTGCCTTCACGAATAAAGAATTCGATTTGCTTCTCTAAATTGAGTCACTGTGAACAATTGGAAACATCATAGAATCACTGCAGCCTTTTCAGTTGAATCAATTTTCCTGGAAGTCAGATATTCCAAATATTGATTTTTTTCACGTTTCTCTAAAATAATAGCCCCAATTTTGGCGTGTTTATCATGATTGGGGAGTGTAAAGGTTAAATGTCTCCTGAGCTTGAGGGCTATAATGGGAAAGAATCCCTCTCACGGTTAGGGGAGTCCTTTTCTGAAGGTTTTTTTGGTTTGTCAGCCTCAAATATGCAACAAGTGCTACTTTTATTAGGTTTCACCGGCGCATCTTCTCTTTCCTGTACAAAATTATTAATTGAGTTTATGAATTTTGACGAATGATGAGATTTTCAAGCCCTTTCCTATAGTTCATTTCCCAGTTCATTGGGATCCAGCTTATAGTACGGTGAACAAAATATGAAATACTTTAGTAGACTAGCGGGAACATATTTATACGTGAACAATAAAAAGTCATTATAACCTTAGTTGTAATATGCATGATATGAATAAAAAAATAGAGGGTAATTTATAATTTAGTACACATAAAGATTTAAGGATTTCGATATATATATATATATATATATATATATATATATATAAATATATATATATATATATATATATATATATATATATAAATAGATAGATAGATAGATAGATAGATAGATAGATAGATAGATAGATAGATAGAAAGATAGATAGATAGATAGATAGATAGATAGATATTCATATGTATCACATTTCCACTATGACAAAAAAAATTTTTAATGTATTTACAATTTTAAAATCAACACAAAGAAGCGGATAAAATGGATGAACACAACGGAAACTGTGACTGGAAAGGTGCCACGAATGTTAAAATTAAAGAACGAAGAGAACTTGAAGGGCAATTGTAGCACATGGAATAAGAAAACCCAACTAAATTTTGGATTCGCAGAGCGAATACTTTATGGAGTTATGAACACGTAAACGAATCAATTTTGTGTGAATAAATTAAAGGCACATACACAATAAAATGGATTCGCGGAGCGAATACATTGACAAATTGTGAATTATAAATTGAACAACAATTGAAATAAATAAAATTTATCATACATACAATGGAAATTGGATTCGCAGAGCGAATGCATGAAATGAATAAGATAATGTAGTTTAGGAGAGTTTGCGGAGTTTTAACAGTCAATACTAAATTTCATTCTCGGCATCCCAAACTGACAATTCTCGTTCTTGTTCATACTCATAATACCTGATCCGGGAATCAGGTGGTGAAGTTTGCCCTATCTGAATATCGGGCCTGGGTGGGGATGGGATTCGTGACTGTTCAACATCCTGAATTAGTGCTACTACTGAATTTGCAGTCGTTGAACTTTTCTTCTCCTTTTTCGTTTTTGCTTCTTTGGTTTTGCCGAGCTAGTTGAGGCCAAAACACTGGTTGGGGAGATTTCCGCGTCTGTGAAACCGTAAAATTGAAGCAATTTTCGTTTGCGACCTGCATTTTGTTTTTGTTGATCGGAAGGCAGAGACAATTCCTGCCGCTCTTGTGATGTAGGCATTGGCGGAGCGGGTACTATCGAAATTATTGGTTGCTCATAAGTCGTTGCATTATCAATTGGTTCGTCTAAGGAAGCAGTGTTGCGACAACGTTTAGGTTGGGGTTTTGCAGGTTTGCGGACTGTCAGGGCGCGTGAAACTTTGAGTTGACCGAAGAGACGACAGAAGTGGTATCGCGATGACGGTGACAAATTTTGATCTCTCCCCTCTTTTTGTTTCTTCAAATCGTTGCTATGTTTTGCGATCTTCGTTTCCGTAGTCTGTTCGCATGGTGCAGGACGCCGTTGTGCATACGTCCATAAATTTGTTGACCTTTCCGCTTTGGTACCGAACTTTGCTAGGTCGCTATCACGAACTTTCACGGGAGATTGCCCTGGTTCATTAACGATTGTCGTTGTAGGGGATGATTTTGTCACAAAAGATCCGGTTTGTAAAACTTCATTTAAGCCAGCGAGTTGTCGTTTCGCTCTCTTTTTGTTAGGAAGTTTCCGAGCCAGCTTGATTTTTAGTGATTTTTTCTGTTCGGGGAATGGGGTCCGTGAGTTTCTGATGAATGATGAACCGCGTTTCCTTGTTGTCTGAATCGCGATAGCGGCGGCCTGCGTCCTGCTGTGCCCAACACATTGGTTTTTTTCGATTTCCAGATCACTTCTTTCGGGGTTGACCCATCCGGCTTTGTCCAAGAAATCATCTGCAGGAACTGTATCGGCATCTAAATAGTGATTAATGATTTTTTCAAAAGTTAAATTTAAACTTGTTGGAGTAGTGCTAATTTTCCGTAAAGGAGTATTTGCAGGACGACCGAAGTAAGCTTCAAACGGTGTTATCTTTGTAGTTTTCAGTGTTGTTAAATGTAAAGCTGAGATTATTTGTTTAATTGCTTTAGACTTTGAGAATGTATCTTTATTTTCAGCTTTCACACAAGATAAACGTCGTTTTATTGTTTGAATTATTCGCTCCACTAATTCAATAGCTCTATGATCGCCGACCGGGGCGACGATAACGTTAACATTATTTTCATTATACTAATTTGTAACTTGTTTACCTACTAGACAAGTTGCTTGATCTAGACGTATTGTTCGTGGAATTCCGTGAGTATATGCATAGTATCGAAGAAATTTTACTACATTTGCCCCATTAGCTTTTTCAAAAATTCTAACTGTCGGATACTTTGAATAACGGTCGATACATGTTAGGAAATAGACATCTTTATCTTGGTCGTTTATTATCGGACCCCCAAAGTCGATTTGAATTTTTTCATTAGGTTCCTGACAAGCCTTATGTGGATGCCATTTAGATTCTGGTACAATAGGTTTGAGATTCTTACCAATATTTGTACACGGGACACAAGCAGAGGTTTTGGCCAAAATTTCCCTGTGCATGTATGACCACCATGCATATTGGGAAAGAGAAACCATTCCCAAACTACCGGGGTATGTCATGTGTATTGATTCCAATAAAGCCTCCTTAATTGAATTAGGTACGGCGACGCGTTGGTCGACACACAAGCAGCCAGACTTTACGTGGAGATCTTTCCAGAATGAGTGGACATATGAGGTGACCTCCTTGCATCGAGCCTCAACGTCTTGAATGACGCAGTCTCTAATTTCCTGCAACATCGCATCCTTGCTGGTGAGGACTGCGAGGAAGGACTTGGTGAACAGTTGATTGAGATTGTTCTCTCAAATCTCCCCCCGAGAAAATTCAATGTCACAATTTTTCGGGAGACGATGAGGCCTGAGTGTTGTTGTTGCTCGTACTTGTAGTCGCTATAGGGGTTGAGTGAGCACGGAACGTCACTCGGGGACTTTGCGGAGAGGCTGTGGTGCTGTTTTGTGATGACTCGTTTGTAGACTTTTTTATATGATGCACTTTTTTGTTCTGGACTTGCGGTGGAATTACAATTGAAATTTGGCGAGTGGATTTGCGATGCGAGTGCAGTATTGGTTTTAATCAAGTGATTTGCGTGACAATTAAAGGCAGAAATGAATTTTGAATTGTAATTGTTTACTTTTTCTCGAGTAGTGAAAGAATTATTTGAGGCATTTGAATTATGCGTGCTACTTTTAGCAAGTTTGCAAAAATGGACGCGCGTCTTGTTTACTTGTAATTTATATTTGCTGGTTGTGTGCCGCTTATGGAAAGGAATTTTATTTGAGTGACGGAAGAAAGAAGTAATCGCTTCGCAAATGCGGGAAATTGTTGCTACCAAGAATTCCTCATCATATTGAGTGATGCTTTTTGCTTTTTGATTCGGTTGGCGCGAAATGTAATCAACTAAACCCTTTCTAGTGCCGGGAATGTGTTCTATATCAAAATCGAAAGGTAACAAACGATCAATCCATCGTGTTAATGGGCTATTGTAAGATCTATTTTGAACGATTTTAAAACTGAAAGGAGTGCTCTATGATCTCTCAGGACTGTAAAATTTTTTCCAAAAAGATGATATTTAAAATGTTTGATTGCCCAAACCACACCAAGCAATTCGAGTTCATTTCTACTGTAACGTTCTTCATTATTATTAAGAAAGCGAGAAGCAAAAGCCACTGTTTTCCACCCTTCACAATCCAATTGCTCAAGCGCAGCGCCTAAGCCTTGGCGAGATGCGTCGCATTTGAATCGCGTTTCCAGTGATGGGTTAAAATGAGCATTTTCTGTAGCAGTTGCGATTACGGTTTTAGTATGCTCGAATTGTTTTTGGTGATTATCAGTCCAAATAAATTTTTCACTTTTCTTTAGTAGGGGCCGGAGAGGGTGACATATTTTAGCAAGATTGGGAATGAATTTGCTTAAATGATGAACGCTACCGAGGAATGATCGTAATTGTTTCAATGTTTTGGGAGCTTTAATTTCTGCAATTGCCGCTGTCTTTGATTCTATAGGTTTAACACCATTTTGCAAAAATGTGAAACCAAGCCAAATTATTTGGTGTTTTGCGAAGTGACATTTGCTTAAATTAATTCTGAGGTTATCAGCCTCAAGTTTCTGTAGGCATGTGTAGACGTATTTGAGGTGCAATTCCTTAGTACCATTGCTAACTACAGTTATGTCATCGAGAAAACAGTATGTATTAGGCAAGCCAACTAGTGTTTAATCCATCGCTTTTTGAAATTCTGCCGGTATATCCGTAAGGCCAGAAAATCCCGTTTTAAAACGATACGTACCTGTTGCGTCGCCACAAATGATATTGCAATTAAAATTACGTGCAGTATTCGGATGCAAGTTTAGTTGGTTATATGCATATTTTAAGTCAATCGTCGAAAAATAAACATTATCACCATGATTAGAATCGTTGATATGTTGTGAAATCGAATCGATAAGACTATCTATGTTTAGCATTTGATACTTATTTTTATGAATTGCTTTGTTGAGAACTTTGGAAACAAGGGTTAGCTTTACTGATTTTTCCTTCTTAACCGTGATTACAATTGGAGAAATGAAGTTCCTATCAGAGCATTCCTGTAATTTTTCGATATGTCCTTGTTCTGAAAGTTTTTTCAATTCATCAGATACTTTGTCTAATAAATTTATAGGGACACGCCGACCTTTTTGGTGTGATGGGGTATAGTTTCTATGAAATTTTGAACGAACTGTATGTACTTTGGACTTACCGATTCTGGAGATTAGGTCAGGAAAATGGGTTGCAATTTGTATTTTGATAGGACAGTATTGTTGATCTAACTGATTAACTGTCTTTTGACTATAAGATTGTTGAATTGAAAGTCCGAGAGCAGGAAATAAATCTCTACCCAATAGAGAACGGTGACCATCTGTCACAACTTGAATATCTATTGGATTCGGGTACCGATTGTTGCTTTGAATTGACGTTTGGAGGATGCCTAACGTTTGAATGGGCTTGTTAGAGAAAGTTTTCAATTGTTTGGGATTCGCTTCGCGTATCCACTTCGAATTTGGGTCTTGGGAATTGATTGAATCTGCCAATGACCAGTTTATTATTGTACATACGCTAACCGA
>NW_027452721.1:0-39602 GCF_964194025.1 Convolutriloba macropyga | reverse complement strand
GTCAAATACCGTACATTCGAAGCACTTAAAACCACGTAATAACCATCCGTGCTTATGTCAATAAAAGTAAATATTGCAGTAATTTGACAATCCCTAAATCAAATCCCTAAAAAACTAAATCATTTTCTTGATTAACCAATCAAAAACAAGTAGCGATGAAGTTATAATTGATAAATATTTGATTATTTACTTTAATCGAATTGTTCGAACAGTGAAACTGAATTGTATTTCGAACCATTAGAAACTGCTATACAGAGAAGTTGGCTGTCAGATTGACTAACTAAAATTTCTTTAACAACTTTAGTCTTTTTGCAAAGTTTTGCTAGATCTTAACATCTTACGAGTTTTATGTTAGTTGAGCTTGCTTAACGAGACGTTAGTAACATTAATAGCAATGGCTGGAGTCTGACAAAAATCAGCACGAGATTGAACATAGATTATCGCTTAGGATTTTCTTAACTTCAATCAACCAAATTAAAGTTGCAGTCCTTTAATACGTCCGAGCGACTAATTATTTCGACGGGATCGTTAGTCAATTGAACCCTGTGAAGAACCAGGCCGGCGCAAAACCCGAGAACCCGGCTGTGATATATCGGTTCCGCTGAGATTCTTGAGCAGCCGCAACAATATATATATATATATATATATATATATATATATATATATATATATATATATATATATAAGAAAGGAGGAGGGTTTTGAAAAGTTTCGACATACAAAAAAAACTATCAAGATCAAAATAACTGAAAAGTTGACAAACAGCTACAATTGAATTCTGATTTCGTGTGGCATCTGAGCGGCCGTCCTTATCACCGAGAACCCTCTGTGGAGGCAAGAAAGAGCCTCTATCTGTTTGAAACTTCTGTAAATATGATTGCTTTCATTTTCATTTCAGGATAATCACGAATCAAACTGAAGTTTTTCTGGTCAGATGGTTGGACGAAATTAACGTGATATTTTACCAAAAAGGCATATATGCATTGGATTTTGAACAGGGAACGCAACTCGGGTAAAACTGTGCCAATAAATAAAAAGAAATCAATTGGCACTTCCTATTCGAAGTCTAGACCTATCAAAATACTGTCCTCGCCTGAAAAATAAGCGACCGGTAGGTAGGAGGTAGGTAACAGAGCAGGTAGGTGAAAACTTAAGACACGTACGCATCACTTCCCAGACCCTAGTTCAATAGCAAAACAGTTCTGATTCATGATATTTCGATAGTAAAACGTTAAATCAGTACTGAATCGGAGTATCATCAGGGTAATTCACCTCTCAGTATGTACAGACAAAACCCGGAACCAGTTTTTTCCGAAGTTTTTATCATAAGTTGCTCCTGAACATACTGTGTTGACTTTTTCTGATCAGAATAAAATCATAGTAAAAATGAAATTTTCGAAAATCGCAAAAAAATGGCAAACGTTTCTCCCGATCCCCCGGGTTGCTCATAATACAAAATTCTTAGTAGTCATACTAGGTCATATATGATTCCTAATATTCATACAAGGTCATATATGATTTGTATGATTTCTTAGTTGTCATACAAGGATCATGTATGATTTCCTAGAAATCATATAGGGATCATATAAAAAAATTCAAAGCCTAAGAACTGTATATTTTTCATTTTCTTTTGATTTTGAAAAAATTTCCTGGAAATCATACAAGGTCGTATATGACAAATAAAACATTGATTGGTTGCACAAATTCCGGTATAATGTAGTCAGAGGACATAATAAATTATCATATCGCATTTGCATTCCACATTTGATTCTTTGTGTGGGCGAAAAAAATTAACTTTCCAACTTAAATATATTCAGAAAACGAATTTGAGGTTATCTATGTTTCAAATATTTTTTTATAATTGGGTATAAGCTGGCTTCAGAGAATATCAGAACTTTTTTTTATCTATTTATCTTTGACTTACTCTTTAATTGCGTGCCAACTTTTCAAATGATATTGTACGTTTGGGTCTTTTGGCGGATCACAAAGTGATGCCGGCGAATCACATAAGTGAGTCCTTGCCGCATGAAATTTTTTTAAAGTCATAAAGGCTTAAAAAATTATGAAAAATAGATGTATGATTATTGGTATTCATAGTAGGATCATATTTGATTTCTTTGGGGTCATACACTGTTCATATATTATTTCCTAGTATGCATGTATGATTTCTTAGTAGTCCTACAAGGATCGTGATAGGAAATACGTTATGATTTGTATGATAACATATATAATCCTTGTATGACTACTAAGAAGTGGTGACCCGGGCCTGCAAAAATGCACACAAAAAAGCATGTAAACTGTACAACGACACAATACTTGAAAAAAACTATTCCAAAACCAGAGTACATACAATGAAAAACCTGCCAATATATCAGTTGAACAAAAATATCTGGTTTTCTGTTTCCGCTAGAAAAATTTTGTTATTTTTCTGGTTCTTTTGGTACTTTTAAATTGTAATGTATTTAGTTTTATTTTTTTCCTCTTTTTTATTCTTTATTATTTACAGTTTTGTCAAATTTGGATTTTGTACTGTTCAGAGTGCTTTCAGAGAGCCTTTTTTACTATGATTTGTTATCTAAACAGCGTAAAAAGTGACATAACAATTTGTTCATAGTAAAAGTACAGACTGAGAATACTCGGATTCAGCGTTGACTTACAATGTTACTATGATCCAGGTTCGTGCAAAAAGTCTAATTTGCCGTGCTTCCATATTTTCAATCAGAATTAGACTTTCTGCTGCTTTCCTAATAATTTCCTTTGGTTAATCAGTTTTGAACTTCTTTTTCAGCTCTAGATTCGACAGAAAATTTAACTTTGTTATTTGTTCCCATAACAAACATCAATCCAATGTTAATATTACTGATGATTTGTTTATCTTTTGCATATTGAACAGAAGACTTTGCGTCGTTCAGGTTGTGCGATGGATTTCTTGCTTCAAATAGGGTATGGCATTGGATCTCCGTTTTCACCGGTACTAAATTTTCCAATTTGCAAGTGCGGGGAGGTTTCGATCTGAAAATTTGCAAAATTTTGCAAATGTTCAGACCAAAACTTCCCCGCATTTATAAATCGGGAAATTTAGTACCTGTCAAAAAAATCCAGTGCCATACCCCCAATGAAGTCTAGTAATATGAAAACAACGCTGTCGCCTGAAAATTTTGATGAACGGGGGTGATCCACCAAATAGGCTATGATCAAACGCGCCCGGGCCGAGGTGTCAACGCTAAAAAACGCAAAATTATGTAAGATTGGCGTTGAATGCGTTGAATTTATGTAAGATCTACGCTCAAGCGTAGATCTTACATAATTTCAACGCATTCAACGCCAATCTTACATAATTTTGCGTTGAATTTTGGCGTAGATCTTACATATTTAGCGTTGAATTTTAGCGTAGATCTTACATTTTTGGCGTTCAATTTAGCGTAGATCTTACATAAATTCAACGCATTCAACGCCAATCTTACATATTTTGCTTTGAAATTTGGCGTAGATCTTACATATTTAGCGTTGCATTTTAGCGTAGATCTTACATATTTAGCGTTGAATTTAGCGTAGATCTTACATAAATTCAACGCATTCAACGCCAATCTTACATAATTTTGCGTTGAATTTTGGCGTAGATCTTACATATTTAGCGTTGAATTTTAGCGTAGATCTTACATTTTGGCGTTGAATTTAGCGTAGATCTTACATAAATTCAACGCATTCAACGCCAATCTTACATATTTTGCTTTGAAATTTGGCGTAGATCTTACATATTTAGCGTTGAATTTTAGCGTAGATCTTACGTATTTAGCGTTGAATTTAGCGTAGATCTTATCTAAATTCAACGCATTCAACGCCAATCTTACATATTTGGCATTAAAATTTGGCGTAGATCTTACATATTTAGCGTTGAATTTTAGCGTAGATCTTACATATTTAGCGTCGAATTTAGCGTAGATCTTACATAAATTCAACGCATTCAACGCCAATCTTACATAATTTCGCGTTGAATTTTGGCGTAGATCTTACAAATTTAGCGTTGAATTTTAGCGTAGATCTTACATATTTAGCGTTGAATTTAGCGTAGATCTTACAAAAATTCAACGCATTCAACGCATTCAACTCCAATCTTACATATTTGCGTTCAAATTTGGCGTAGATCTTACATGTTTAGCGTTGATTTGTAGCGTTGATCTTACATATTTAGCGTTGAATTTTAGCGTAGATCTTACGTATTTAGCGTTGAATTTAGCGTAGATCTTATCTAAATTCAACGCATTCAACGCCAATCTTACATATTTGGCATTAAAATTTGGCGTAGATCTTACATATTTAGCGTTGAATTTTAGCGTAGATCTTACATATTTAGCGTCGAATTTAGCGTAGATCTTACATAAATTCAACGCATTCAACGCCAATCTTACATAATTTCGCGTTGAATTTTGGCGTAGATCTTACAAATTTAGCGTTGAATTTTAGCGTAGATCTTACATATTTAGCGTTGAATTTAGCGTAGATCTTACAAAAATTCAACGCATTCAACGCATTCAACTCCAATCTTACATATTTGCGTTCAAATTTGGCGTAGATCTTACATGTTTAGCGTTGATTTGTAGCGTTGATCTTACATATTTAGCGTTGAATTTAGCCTAGATCTTACATAAATTCAACGCTTTCAACCCCAATCTTACATATTTTTCGTAGAATTTTGGCTTAGATCTTACAAATTTCAGGTTGAATTTTTTGAATTCCATTTCAGACCACTCTATGATTTCAAAAGTTTTTCAAGTTTTTTTTCAAAATGTCAATTTTTTCACTGTTTCGACCCCTATGCTTCACAGGTGAGAAAAGCGAAGTCAGCAAAAAACCACTTTATAGTGCTCTTTTATAGTGCAAAATCCATTTGAGACCATTTTACAATTTCAAAATTTTTCTAAGTTTTTTTTCGAAAAATCAAATTCTTTGTTTCGACCCCTATGCTGCAAAGGTGAGAAATGTAAAGTCAGAGAAAAATCTTTTTTTAGTGCTCTTTTGACACCATTTTACGGTTTCAAATTTTTCAAGTTTTTTTTCGAAAATTTAATTTTTTCACTATTTCGAACCCTATACTCCAAAGGTGAGTAACAAGAAGTCAGAAAAAATTTTTTTTATTGCTCTTTTATAGTGCAAAATCCAACTCAGACCATTTGAAGATTTTAAATTTTTCAAGTTTTTTTCGAAAAATTAATTTTTTTACTGTTTCGACCCCTATACTGCACAATTGAGAAAAATGAAGTCAGCAAAAAATAACCATTTGCTCTCTTACGGTGCAAAAACCATTTCAGACCACTTTAGGAATTCAAATTTCTTTCAAAACTGTGTATATGTAAAATCTAGGCTAAATTCAACGAAATATATGCAAGTTCTACGCTAAATTCAATGCAAAATATGTAAGGTCTACGCTAAAATCAACGCAAAATATGTAAGATCTACGCTAAATTCAACGCAAAATGTGTAAGATATACGCTTTATAAGGATTTCGGCTCTTAAGGAAACCAAGGAACGGTGTCGCAATGGTAGAAGAGGCGACAAGTAAACAGGAGGTCAGTGGTTCGAGTCCCATACCCAGAGTTCTACGCGTTGATTTTTTGTAAGATCAACGCTAAATTCAACGCAAAAATATGTAAGATCTACACTAAATTCAACGCTAAATATGTAAGATCTACGCTAAATTCAACGCTAAATATGTAATATCAGCGGCAACTAGCGTTGACAAGTTGGGAAATCCACCGCCATTTCGTACATAATTTTGCGCTGAATGCGTTGAATTTTTGTCTTTAAATTTAACGCATTCAACGCAAAATAATGTAAGAAAATTGCGGTGAATTTTCCGACTTGTCAACGCTAGTTGCCACTGATCTTACATAATTTTGACCAAATTCCTCGGCCCGGGCGCTGAGCTGAAATATAGTCAACCTAGATAGTGAACTGAAATATGGTCAACCTCGATAGTGTATCGATTAAAATGCAGTTTTGTCAAAAAAATGACGACCGAGGTGTAGTATGACAAATTTTTCATGTTTAAAAAGAAAAGAGAACTTACTTTTTAAATGAAATACCAGATTTTTTGGTGCATAAAAACGTGAAAGTCAAAAAGGCAAAACTTTCAAATGATTTTCACCAAACATTTTCTTTTTTTCGGCAACCCTAGTCAAGACCAGATGGTTATCTTGCAAGATCTTCCAAGATTCTTGCAAAAAATGGTTATCTTGCACAATCTTGCAACAAAATGGTTATCTTGCAAGATCTTGCAAGACGATGGCCATCTTGCAAGATCCTGCAAGAAGAATGGTTATCTTGTAAAATTCTTGCAAGTTCGTTCCGGTCGAGTTCTGCTATCATTGGTTGTTTTAGACGCATTATTTTTCATTCAGCGCAAACTATTACCAAAATATAGTGGAATGAGTTTTCAGAGATCAATTGAAACAAAATTTAATATCTGAAACAAATCAGATATCTGTATTTTATTACAGCCCTTGGTATTAATACTGGTTACTCTCATTTATTTACATTAATTCGCGCTTCAATTTTCTTGTTTTGCTATTTTGGAAAACAATTTACTTTCTTTTTCTAAAATGATTCAAATTTTAGTTTGAGCGGAAGAAAACAAAGTTGATGCTATTTTGGTTGTAATTATGTATCACAATTTAAAAAAAATTGATGGGAAGCAATGTTCGCGTCTCATTTTGATCTTGTTCGATCATGTTCCATTTATTTGCATATTTGCAAGATGAATAGTTATCTTGCAAGATTCTTGCAAGACAAAGTGTTATCTTGCAAGATCTTGCAAGATTTTGGAAGAAAATCTTGCAAGACGATGTATCATCTTGCAAGATTTTGCCAGAATATTGCAAGATCTTGCAAGATAACCATTCGTTGTCGACTGGGGAATACACAATTTAGTGTTGAAAATGGTGCACACAATTTTGTTCGTTTACATTGTCTACGATATATCCATATTCACTTTAAGTACTGTATAATGCATGTTGTATTTTTTATCGATTATTTCGCAAGATCTGGAGTGATGTTGGGGATGATCAACTGCGAACCTGTTATTTTTTTCGTCAAAAAATAACCAAGTAATATGTTTTCAATACTAAACATCTGATTTGATACGTTTTGTTACTGTGATCAAATTGAAACTTATTTCTTGTACCTATCGTTTTTCATAATAATCTATCATTGGAGTACATTTACAAAATTTAGTTAAAGCAACTCAATTTGTTTCTGCATTTATCAGCAGAGAAAAGCTCACCAGTGCAAACGGGTTAGTGTCACAACCAATATTAAAGTCGGAGCGCAATTTAAAAGATTGATTTGCATCAAAAAATCATAAATCCGTCAGTACGTTTAAAAAATTTTGTCATGGAACGGATTAAAATGGTGTGCTGATAGTATTGTATCCAAAACGGTTCCCTCATCGGATGTAAAATCATGTGCTTCCTGTAGTATATTATATCACGTATAAGTTTAAATTAATGGGTTAAAGATGGTCGAATAATGCCAAGCTCGAATAGAAATTCCTGGATTTACAAAGACCAAAAAATTATAATTGTTTCTGCTTGCACAAGAGCGTTTGCAAAACAAATTAATTATTTATCTTCTTTCTTTTGCTATCCAACAATATGTGACCAAAAATGTTCAATACATAACTGCACGTTTCTGAGAAAAGTCATGATGAGTTTTCCTCTAACACAAGCAATTATTAAAAAGGAAGGGTCCAAATTTCCACCTGTCTTTCGGATTTTACGGATCTTATGATAAGGCAATGAACTCAAATCAGAGGAGAAAAGAGGCTTTTTGAGCTCTTTAGACACAAACAATGCAGCCGTATTGGACATTAATAAAATAACATTAATAATTTAATATAACGTTTCTATTCCATATTTAATGATCACATGAGATGGGAAATATCGCAAAAAAATAGATGACAATTTCAATCAGAGGAAAGAATTATTTGAATTGAAACATGGTGCAAAATTGAGTTCAAACTGTAAAAAAACAGGATCTCAGATGACGTGTGCTCTTCATTGACAACCATGCCACACTTTTTTTTCAAATAGTGTTAAAATGACGCACTATTTTTTTTAAATAGACTTAAAAATTGGTGACTCTGATACCGACTATATTCAGATATTAAAATAAAGTTTGACGATGACCAAAATCCAAATATTTATTGAAAATCGCAAAAAAATGGCAAACGTTTCTCCCGATCCCCCGGGTTGCTCATAATACAAAATTCTTAGTAGTCATACTAGGTCATATATGATTCCTAATATTCATACAAGGTCATATATGATTTGTATGATTTCTTAGTTGTCATACAAGGATCATGTATGATTTCCTAGAAATCATATACGGATCATATAAAAAAATTCAAAGCCTAAAAACTGTATATTTTTCATTTTCTTTTGATTTTGAAAAAATTTCCTGGAAATCATACAAGGTCGTATATGACAAATAAAACATTGATTGGTTGCACAAATTCCGGTATAATGTAGTCAGAGGACATAATAAATTATCATATCGCATTTGCATTCCACATTTGATTCTTTGTGTGGGCGAAAAAAATTAACTTTCCAACTTAAATATATTCAGAAAACGAATTTGAGGTTATCTATGTTTCAAATATTTTTTTATAATTGGGTATAAGCTGGCTTCAGAGAATATCAGAACTTTTTTTATCTATTTATCTTTGACTTACTCTTTAATTGCGTGCCAACTTTTCAAATGATATTGTACGTTTGGGTCTTTTGGCGGATCACAAAGTGATGCCGGCGAATCACATAAGTGAGTCCTTGCCGCATGAAATTTTTTAAAGTCATAAAGGCTTAAAAAATTATGAAAAATAGATGTATGATTATTGGTATTCATAGTAGGATCATATTTGATTTCTTTGGGGTCATACACTGTTCATATATTTTTTCCTAGTATGCATGTATGATTTCTTAGTAGTCCTACAAGGATCGTGATAGGAAATACGTTATGATTTGTATGATAACATATATAATCCTTGTATGACTACTAAGAAGTGGTGACCCGGGCCTGCAAAAATGCACACAAAAAAGCATGTAAACTGTACAACGACACAATACTTGAAAAAACTATTCCAAAACCAGAGTACATACAATGAAAAACCTGCCAATATATCAGTTGAACAAAAATATCTGGTTTTCTGTTTCCGCTAGAAAAATTTTGTTATTTTTCTGGTTCTTTTGGTACTTTTAAATTGTAATGTATTTAGTTTTATTTTTTTCCTCTTTTTTATTCTTTATTATTTACAGTTTTGTCAAATTTGGATTTTGTACTGTTCAGAGTGCTTTCAGAGAGCCTTTTTTACTATGATTTGTTATCTAAACAGCGTAAAAAGTGACATAACAATTTGTTCATAGTAAAAGTACAGACTGAGAATACTCGGATTCAGCGTTGACTTACAATGTTACTATGATCCAGGTTCGTGCAAAAAGTCTAATTTGCCGTGCTTCCATATTTTCAATCAGAATTAGACTTTCTGCTGCTTTCCTAATAATTTCCTTTGGTTAATCAGTTTTGAACTTCTTTTTCAGCTCTAGATTCGACAGAAAATTTAACTTTGTTATTTGTTCCCATAACAAACATCAATCCAATGTTAATATTACTGATGATTTGTTTATCTTTTGCATATTGAACAGAAGACTTTGCGTCGTTCAGGTTGTGCGATGGATTTCTTGCTTCAAATAGGGTATGGCATTGGATCTCCGTTTTCACCGGTACTAAATTTTCCAATTTGCAAGTGCGGGGAGGTTTCGATCTGAAAATTTGCAAAATTTTGCAAATGTTCAGACCAAAACTTCCCCGCATTTATAAATCGGGAAATTTAGTACCTGTCAAAAAAATCCAGTGCCATACCCCCAATGAAGTCTAGTAATATGAAAACAACGCTGTCGCCTGAAAATTTTGATGAACGGGGGTGATCCACCAAATAGGCTATGATCAAACGCGCCCGGGCCGAGGTGTCAACGCTAAAAAACGCAAAATTATGTAAGATTGGCGTTGAATGCGTTGAATTTATGTAAGATCTACGCTCAAGCGTAGATCTTACATAATTTCAACGCATTCAACGCCAATCTTACATAATTTTGCGTTGAATTTTGGCGTAGATCTTACATATTTAGCGTTGAATTTTAGCGTAGATCTTACATTTTTGGCGTTGAATTTAGCGTAGATCTTACATAAATTCAACGCATTCAACGCCAATCTTACATATTTTGCTTTGAAATTTGGCGTAGATCTTACATATTTAGCGTTGCATTTTAGCGTAGATCTTACATATTTAGCGTTGAATTTAGCGTAGATCTTACATAAATTCAACGCATTCAACGCCAATCTTACATAATTTTCCGTTGAACTTTGGCGTAGATCTTACATATTTAGCGTTGAATTTTAGCGTAGATCTTACGTATTTAGCGTTGAATTTAGCGTAGATCTTATCTAAATTCAACGCATTCAACGCCAATCTTACATATTTGGCATTAAAATTTGGCGTAGATCTTACATATTTAGCGTTGAATTTTAGCGTAGATCTTACATATTTAGCGTCGAATTTAGCGTAGATCTTACATAAATTCAACGCATTCAACGCCAATCTTACATAATTTCGCGTTGAATTTTGGCGTAGATCTTACAAATTTAGCGTTGAATTTTAGCGTAGATCTTACATATTTAGCGTTGAATTTAGCGTAGATCTTACAAAAATTCAACGCATTCAACGCATTCAACTCCAATCTTACATATTTGCGTTCAAATTTGGCGTAGATCTTACATGTTTAGCGTTGATTTGTAGCGTAGATCTTACATATTTAGCGTTGAATTTAGCGTAGATCTTACATAAATTCAACGCTTTCAACCCCAATCTTACATATTTTTCGTAGAATTTTGGCTTAGATCTTACAAATTTCAGGTTGAATTTTTTGAATTCCATTTCAGACCACTCTATGATTTCAAAAGTTTTTCAAGTTTTTTTTCAAAATGTCAATTTTTTCACTGTTTCGACCCCTATGCTTCACAGGTGAGAAAAGCGAAGTCAGCAAAAAACCACTTTTTAGTGCTCTTTTATAGTGCAAAATCCATTTGAGACCATTTTACAATTTCAAAATTTTTCTAAGTTTTTTTTCGAAAAATCAAATTCTTTGTTTCGACCCCTATGCTGCAAAGGTGAGAAATGTGAAGTCAGAGAAAAATCTTTTTTTAGTGCTCTTTTGACACCATTTTACGGTTTCAAATTTTTCAAGTTTTTTTTCGAAAATTTAATTTTTTCACTATTTCGAACCCTATACTCCAAAGGTGAGTAACAAGAAGTCAGAAAAAATTTCTTTATTGCTCTTTTATAGTGCAAAATCCAACTCAGACCATTTGAAGATTTTAAATTTTTCAAGTTTTTTTCGAAAAATTAATTTTTTTACTGTTTCGACCCCTATACTGCACAATTGAGAAAAATGAAGTCAGCAAAAAATAACCATTTGCTCTCTTACGGTGCAAAAACCATTTCAGACCACTTTAGGAATTCAAATTTCTTTCAAAACTGTGTATATGTAAAATCTAGGCTAAATTCAACGAAATATATGCAAGTTCTACGCTAAATTCAATGCAAAATATGTAAGGTCTACGCTAAAATCAACGCAAAATGTGTAAGATCTACGCTAAATTCAACGCAAAATGTGTAAGATATACGCTTTATAAGGATTTCGGCTCTTAAGGAAACCAAGGAACGGTGTCGCAATGGTAGAAGAGGCGACAAGTAAACAGGAGGTCAGTGGTTCGAGTCCCATACCCAGAGTTCTACGCGTTGATTTTTTGTAAGATCAACGCTAAATTCAACGCAAAAATATGTAAGATCTACGCTAAATTCAACGCTAAATATGTAAGATCTACGCTAAATTCAACGCTAAATATGTAAGATCAGCGGCAACTAGCGTTGACAAGTTGGGAAATCCACCGCCATTTCGTACATAATTTTGCGCTGAATGCGTTGAATTTTTGTCTTTAAATTTAACGCATTCAACGCAAAATAATGTAAGAAAATTGCGGTGAATTTTCCGACTTGTCAACGCTAGTTGCCACTGATCTTACATAATTTTGACCAAATTCCTCGGCCCGGGCGCTGAGCTGAAATATAGTCAACCTAGATAGTGAACTGAAATATGGTCAACCTCGATAGTGTATCGATTAAAATGCAGTTTTGTCAAAAAAATGACGACCGAGGTGTAGTATGACAAATTTTTCATGTTTAAAAAGAAAAGAGAACTTACTTTTTAAATGAAATACCAGATTTTTTGGTGCATAAAAACGTGAAAGTCAAAAAGGCAAAACTTTCAAATGATTTTCACCAAACATTTTCTTTTTTTCGGCAACCCTAGTCAAGACCAGATGGTTATCTTGCAAGATCTTCCAAGATTCTTGCAAAAAATGGTTATCTTGCACAATCTTGCAACAAAATGGTTATCTTGCAAGATCTTGCAACACGATGGCCATCTTGCAAGATCTTGCAAGAAGAATGGTTATCTTGTAAAATTCTTGCAAGTTCGTTCCGGTCGAGTTCTGCTATCATTGGTTGTTTTAGACGCATTATTTTTCATTCAGCGCAAACTATTACCAAAATATAGTGGAATGAGCTTTCAGAGATCAATTGAAACAAAATTTAATATCTGAAACAAATCAGATATCTGTATTTTATTACAGCCCTTGGTATTAATACTGGTTACTCTCATTTATTTACATTAATTCGTGCTTCAAATTTCTTGTTTTGCTATTATGGAAAACAATTTACTTTCTTTTTCTAAAATGATTCAAATTCTAGTTTGAGCGGAAGAAAACAAAGTTGATGCTATTTTGGTTGTAATTATGTATCACAATTTAAAAAAAATTGATGGGAAGCAATGTTCGCGTCTCATTTTGATCTTGTTCGATCATGTTCCATTTATTTGCATATTTGCAAGATGAATAGTTATCTTGCAAGATTCTTGCAAGACAAAGTGTTATCTTGCAAGATATTGATCTTGAAGATTTTGGAAGAAAATCTTGCAAGACGATGTATCATCTTGCAAGATTTTGCCAGAATATTGCAAGATCTTGCAAGATAACCATTCGTTGTCGACTGGGGAATACACAATTTAGTGTTGAAAATGGTGCACACAATTTTGTTCGTTTACATTGTCTACGATATATCCATATTCACTTTAAGTACTGTATAATGCATGTTGTATTTTTTATCGATTATTTCGCAAGATCTGGAGTGATGTTGGGGATGATCAACTGCGAACCTGTTATTTTTTTCGTCAAAAAATAACCAAGTAATATGTTTTCAATACTAAACATCTGATTTGATACGTTTTGTTACTGTGATTAAATTGAAACTTATTTCTTGTACCTATCGTTTTTCATAATAATCTATCATTGGAGTACATTTACAAAATTTAGTTAAAGCAACTCAATTTGTTTCTGCATTTATCAGCAGAGAAAAGCTCACCAGTGCAAACGGGTTAGTGTCACAACCAATATTAAAGTCGGAGCGCAATTTAAAAGATTGATTTGCATCAAAAAATCATAAATCCGTCAGTACGTTTAAAAAATTTTGTCATGGAACGGATTAAAATGGTGTGCTGATAGTATTGTATCCAAAACGGTTCCCTCATCGGATGTAAAATCATGTGCTTCCTGTAGTATATTATATCACGTATAAGTTTAAATTAATGGGTTAAAGATGGTCGAATAATGCCAAGCTCGAATAGAAATTCCTGGATTTACAAAGACCAAAAAATTATAATTGTTTCTGCTTGCACAAGAGCGTTTGCAAAACAAATTAATTATTTATCTTCTTTCTTTTGCTATCCAACAATATGTGACCAAAAATGTTCAATACATAACTGCACGTGTCTGAGAAAAGTCATGATGAGTTTTCCTCTAACACAAGCAATTATTAAAAAGGAAGGGTCCAAATTTCCACCTGTCTTTCGGATTTTACGGATCTTATGATAAGGCAATGAACTCAAATCAGAGGAGAAAAGAGGCTTTTTGAGCTCTTCTGCAGCCGTATTGGACATTAATAAAATAACATTAATAATTAAATATAACGTTTCTATTCCATATTTAATGATCACATGAGATGGGAAATATCGCAAAAAAATAGATGACAATTTCAATCAGAGGAAAGAATTATTTGAATTGAAACATGGTGCAAAATTGAGTTCAAACTGTAAAAAAACAGGATCTCAGATGACGTGTGCTCTTCATTGACAACCATGCCACACTTTTTTTTCAAATAGTGTTAAAATGACGCACTATTTTTTTTAAATAGACTTAAAAATTGGTGACTCTGATACCGACTATATTCAGATATTAAAATAAAGTTTGACGATGACCAAAATCCAAATATTTATTCACGGCATAAAACTTAGACGTGCAGCGTGAAAAATGTCTGAAAAATGAATGCAGTGTTGTAGTGTTGTTATCTATGTAGGGTTGAATTTTGTCTGTTTTGATCAAAGAAAAAAGAGATGTATCTGGATAAAATGGCGAATAGACACAACAGTCCCAGTAATCGTGGGATCATAGCCATTGGAAATTGCATCTTTTCAGTTGCGACATCAGAATAGCTTTAAATTGTTTATAAGTTTTCCTTGGTAGGGTCCCATTTTAAAAAGAGACAAGTCGAATATGTACTTTTGGCTTGAAAATTTGTTTACTCTTATCAACAATGATGCTTCCGATTTTTTTTCAGTTTAAACGGTCTATCAGAAGTATAACAACTGCCAATCAAAAATCAATAATAATGTCACTTTTAATATGGAGCCATGGCCAACAGACGGCAAAAAATTCCTTGGTCAGTTGTTTGGCTAGAATTAACTTCAGAAAGGTTTGCATTTCGAAATCAACCATTTCTTTATTTTCCTCTGAATTTTTTTAAAAACTGTTAAACTCTATAAGAACTGTATAAAATTATAATTCAGAAAGGAAGGAAGAAATTGACATTTTTACACAACGAATCATAGAAACCCCAGTTGAGAGGTCGACTTATGAAAAGACCGTGGTTGACCGATATCGGGTATGAAAAGACAGTGCATCGACCGTGTATTTAAGGCAGGGACTTTTAGTAGTTGTTAACTAAGCATTTTTCCCGGAAAGAATATAGAAGATTTCATACCAGAAGTCCGAAGTGTTTTGAGAACGCTTGCCTTACTTTTAAACAGTCAATGATAATAGTTTCTATTATTGAAATAATTTATTTGTTTTGAGTACAACTAAATCAATTTCAGACGCGACAGAAACTATGACAGTGCGAAAGGTTCCGATGAAGACATCGCAAGGTTAAAGGAACTGAGGTTGTGTTCATTTGCAGGCCTTCGAACCGCAATTTTCGCGTAGATCAGGTGCCTGATGGTGTCCTGGACTGTCCTTTCTGTCCTCGTGAATTGTCAGGAGAAGAAGTCTTCCCGTACTTTGATCTCAGAGCAAGAGCATTTCAGCACAGAAACATTTTATCCCAATAAGAAACAGTTCTGTTACATGATATTCCAATAACACAAGTGTTCGTTAAGACTGTTCATATTTAATCCAGGCAAAAGAGGCGGTTTACTTCTGGAATCTCAAGCCCTCGCCCTCAACCCGTACTTCCCGCCCATCCGGGAATTGTATATTAATGCAAATTATGAAGCACGCCCTCGCCTAACAAAAAGAGCTACTTACAAACGAAAACAATCTTTTTTAGCAACGTATGCTAATACCAGCGAATTCTCCTTAATAAGGTAGCCTTTTCCTAAACTCAGCCAACGTTCACTCCAAGCGCCAACGTTGACCGCCATCTTCCCAAATTGCAAAGAAAAAATGTCAAACGTCACGGGGGTCACACGGTGTTTAATTATTTAACATTGACCGGTTGTGGAGTCCATTCTGAGTTTGTGTTGCCGATCAGTGTGACCTCCGTGACGTTTGACATCTTTCCATTACGATTCGATACGATGGCGCGTGATGATGGCGCATGGAGCTGGATGCGGCGCAAGTTGGGAAAAGATCACCTGTGACAGGAAAAGTTATTCAAATTGGTTACAATTAAAGACCGAGGATCTGGGAAGAGGATTTGTCATGAAAAGGAAAGAGAAAGAGGATGTCAAAGGAGATTAAAGGGGACATTTAATGGACTACGTATAGACATTTTTGTTTTGACATTTGCGTATAGTTGATTATTTTACGATGCGTTTAAATCAATTCACCAAATTTTACAGAACTTACTCTTGTAAAGCATGCCCAGGTCTAGACATCGACTCATAAAAGGACAATGCTCGACCAAAATGTGCTATGAAAAGACCATACTGGACTCATTTAAGTTGTGAAAAGACTTTAGTTGGACTTTGAGACATTCTGGACTTTAGCTAGACTCAGATTTTTCGCAAATGACTTGGGCTGGACCCAAAATTTTACAAAGGACTTCGGCTCGACGCAACGTTTGTGCTGGACTTAAGCTCGACACAATGTTTGCAAACAAAGTCGAGTTAAAGTCTTCTCATGGGTCCATCATTAGTCTTTTCATAAGTCTGCTTTTCTGCAATTAACGTTTTACGTGCAATATTGCATATAACGTACTCAGCATATCTGATCCTGCACCTTTTACGATTCAAAAGAACCACAAATACCTCAAAAACCTGCATTAGTTTTTTCTGAAAAGCATTGCTCATTATTTTGGGAGGGAAAACAAACCGAATAACGCCAAAATTTTTTCATGGCTAATGGGACTTGACAAAATTCTTAAGGCTTTTGGCAGATTTCCAACTGATTCTTAAGTTGGACTGCTCTGGTGCAAAACTATTTAGTCTTGCTCCGTTTCTGCTTCTGTCTGTACTAGACTTATGAAAAGACTAATGGTGGACCCATGGAAAGACCTTAATTTGACTTTGCTGGTTATTAAAAGACTAATGGATGACCCATGAAAAGACCTTAGCTGGACTTTCTTCGCTATGAAAAGACTTTAGCTCGACCCATGAAAAGATATTAGCTCGACTTTAACTAGGAACCTTGAGTCAATATTGCCCCCCCCCCCTACTAGACTTTTAAAGTCTTTTCATAAGTCGAGGTCTAGGCCTGGGTGAAAGCAGGAAAGCATGAAAATGGAACAATTTATTTGACAAAAAGGAGTGAAAAGGAGCGTGAATATAAGACAGTAACAGATCAAAGGAGAACGGCATATTTATACATGCATGAGATATAAAAAAATGTGCAGAGAGAGTTTAGGCGAGAATTACTTATAAACAGATAAAGTGTAGTCTGTAAATACTCATGCGCAGAGATCATTTAGGCGGTAATTATTTATTGCCACATAAAATTTTGGCGTGATTTACTCATGTGAATAGGACTATCAGTAAAACCTTTACATGCTCGTAGGATGTACTCTGAATGTTTTTTGTAAATTCCTAAAAGTGACATGATCATAGCAATGCTAAGCCAAAAAAAACAGACTGCTATTTTTAAGGATTCAGCGCTGATTTCTGCTGCATGCAAATGCGCTCCCGCTTACCCAACTCGGGGAGACGGGTTATTGCGCAATGTTGCAGAATTCCATTGCCCAGATGCCACTTCAAGTTAATACAGTTATGGATTCAAACATACCTGGATCCATCAATAGCAACTTGATGATGGAGTCGAGGCGAGTTTCCAGTGTTCGGACAAGATATGTGGCTGGAAGAAGAGTTTCCCAGGTTGAGGTGCCATCCGGAAGTGACCCCTGATCAGACCGTGCCAGACGAAAGTTACATCTGATCAGACCATCCCAGACCAAAGTATCCTCTGATCAGACTAAAGTGCGCTCGAAACACAGTGTGCGCTCTAAGTGCGCTCGAAACTGTCTCTGATCAGACCTTCCCAGACGGAAAGGACCTCTGATCAGACCATAATCAGACCATTGTCCAGACGATTGTGCGACCATGGCCCAGTTCAAACCCAGACCATTGTCCAGACGATTGTGCGCTCAAAATCACTTCTGATCAGACTATTGTGCGCTCAAAAGTTACTCCTGATCAGACTATTGTGAGCTCGAAATCTCTTCACCGCACGAATTTTGTTATAATATATTCATTTCATTCAATATGATCTTTGCATTATTATATTCATCTAAAAAAGACCATTCTAAAAGTATTATTGCTAAAGAAAATATAACCAAACTGCTGAATAAAAAATTATTTAGTATACATTAGTGCATATTTCCAACTCAATGGATAAAATTAGACAGTTTTCCATATAAAACATCGTATTCTACAGTTAAACAAAGTTTCCTTGTAAGGGGACTGACATGTTCAATCAGTTGGACCCCTTTGGTTCTGATCCAAGACATCAGACTCTAGATCTGTCTGTGATCAGAATGCTGCTTTTTGTTGCCTCTTAACAGAGTCGACATCTCTCTTAAAAAAAAACAAAAAAATCAAAAAAAAATCAGTGCGAAATGGTCTCTGATCAGACTAATGTGCGCTTGAATCCGCCTCTGATCAGACCATTCTCATCCTGAAGTGACTTCTGATCATACCATCCCCAGACCAAAGTGACCTCTGATCATACCATCCCCATACGGAAGTGACCTCTGATCATACCATCCCCAGACCGAAGTGACCTCTGATCATACCATCCCCAGACCGAAGTGACCTCTGATCATACCATCCCCAGACCGAAGTGACCTCTGATCATACTATTGTGCGCTGGAACCAAATCCCAGACCCTGTAATTTTGGTCTGGGAACACACCGTGTGCGTTGGACTTGGTCTGATCAGAGGTCACTTCCGGATGGCACCTCAACCTGGGTTAGACTCTTCTATATCACTCAGGGAGTCTGGCTCTTTTCAGGTGTACCAGACCGTATTAGGGGGACCTTTTTGCAATGTACTGGCACACTATGACCTCAAAGAGTAAGTCTTCCGATTGAGTGACATATACGAGGTACCGTGCACATCAATGCACCAAAGGCGTTTCAAGTGTGAGCGTATTAAATTATTTTACTTTAAGTGGGGAAAAAACAACCATCAAAAATGAACGTGCCTAAATCTGTACAGATAAAAGACATGGAAAAGATGTCAACACCTATGTTGATGTTCTTATATACAGAAACTGTACAAGCGTTTTGAAATAAAGTTAGAGGTACCCGGGTTGAGGAATTTCGTTTTTTACTTGTAAGAAATCGTCGTTTTTTGATGGTTTTCCTTGGGCAAAAACGATCAAAGCCCTTACGTGGTAATCGCCGTTTTTTTTCGTTATTTCGTCGTTATTTTTATGTAAGAAATTATCGTTTTTTCATCGTTATTTTTTTTGTAAGAAATGATCGTTTTTTTTGTCGTTTTCGTCGTTTTTTCGTCGTTTTCGTCGTTTTTTCGTCGCTTTTTCGTCGTTTTTTCGTCGTTTTTTTTTTCATGTCTTACGTAAAAATCGTCGCTTTTTCGTCGTTTTTTGTCGTTTCTTACATGTGGAATATCATATAAAATATCAGTAAAATTGTCGGAAAAAAATCTAAAGTTGAACTAACGAACAACTTTTTGAGATTTTCCAGTATGTTTTGGGTGTGCTCCCCTCATCCCTCTCTCAACCGGGCTGGGGACCGGCTACGGCGGAGTTACAAACACAAATATAGGAGAATTGAGTCCGAGCAAACGGTAAAAAATCCACGCTCTAAGACTCTCTCCGAGTAAAACCAAACAAACAAAACAAAACAAAACAAATTATAACATATAGCTAAACAGCAAATTATAACATATAGCAAAACAGCAAATTATATATAAAATGGCAATAAAATTGTCTCAAGTTGATTTAAAAAATCAACTTTTTCGAGATCTTCCAGTATGTTCTGGGTGTGTTTCCCTCCTCCTTTCTCATGATATATCATTTGAAAGTTTTATCAAAAGTTTTTTCGAAACTTCTTGCTGATCATTTGCATTGAGAACTTGCTTGAGATTGTCATGAGAACCTCCGCTTCATTAAGTACACCCGGGCCGAGGTGTCAACGCTAAAAAACGCAAAATTATGTAAAATTGGCGTTGACTGCGTTGAATTTATGTAAGATCTACGCTAACTTCAACGCTAAATATGTAAGATCTACGCCAAAATTCAACGCAAAATTTTGGTAAGTTTGGCGTTGAATGCGTTGAATTTTGGCGTAGATCTTAAATATTTAGCGTTGAATTTAGCGTAGATCTTACATAATTTCAACGCATTCAACGCCAATCTTAAATATTTTGTGTTGAAATTTGGGGTAGATCTTACATATTTAGCGTTGCATTTTAGCGTAGATCTTACATATTTAACGTTGAGTTTAGCGTAGATCTTACATAAATTCAACGCATTCAACGCCAATCTTACATATTTTGCGTTGATTTTTGCGTAGATCTTAGATAAATTAAACTGTTTAAAGCACATGTGAAGAAAGTGAAGTAAGCAAAAAAATCACTTTTTAGTGCTCTTTTATAGTGCAAAATCCAATTCAGACCATTATACGATTTCAAATTTTTCAATTTTTTTCGGAAAATTAATTCTTTTTACTGTTTCGACCCCCTATACTGCACAGGTTAGGAAAATGAAGTACTCAAAAGAACACTTTTTAGTGCTCTCTTTTAGTGCAAAATCCATTTCAGACCATTTTACGATTTCAAATTTTTTTCGAAAAGTTATTTTTTTTTTACTGTTTCGACCCCTTATACTGCACAGGTAGAGAAAACGAATTCAGCAAAAAATCACTTTTTATGTGCTCTTATATAGTGCAAATTCAATTCAGATCATTTTACGATTCCAAATTTTTCAATTTGTTTTCGAAAAATCAATTTTTTTCACTGTTTCGAACCCTATACTGCAAAGTTGAGAAAGTCAGAAAGAAATCATTTTTTAGTGCTCTTATATAGTGCAAATCCAATTCAGACCATTTTACGATTTCAAATTTTTTAATTTTTTTATCGGAAAATTATTTTTTTTTACTGTTTTGACCCCCTATACTGCACAGGTAAGGAAAGTGAAGTCAGTAAAAAATCGTTTTTTAGTGCTCTTTTATAGTGCAAAACCCAATTCAGACCATTTTACGATTTCAAATTTTTCATTTCTTTTTCGAAAAATTAATTTTTTTACTGTTTCGACCCCCTATAATGCACAGGTAAGGAAAATGAAGTAAGCAAAAAAACACTTTTTAGTGCTCTTTTATAGTGGAAAATCCATTTCAGACCATTTTATGATTTCAAAACTTTTTCATTTTTTTTTTCGAAACATCAATTTTATTCACTGTTTCGAACCCTATACTGCAAAGTTGAGAAACATGAAGTCAGGAAGAAATCATTTTTAGTGCTCTTATATAGTGCAAATCCAATTCAGACCATTTTACGATTTCAAAATTTTCAATTTTTTTCGAAAAATTATTTCTTTTTACTGTTTCGACCCCCTATACTGCACAGGTTAGGAAAATGAAGTACGCAAAAAAACACTTTTTAGTGCTCTTTTTTAGTGCAAAATCCATTTCAGACCATTTTACGATTTCAAATTTTTTTCGAAAAATTATTTTTTTTTTACTGTTTCGACCCCTTATACTGCACAGGTAAGGAAAACGAATTCAGCAAAAAATCACATTATATGTGCTCTTATATAGTGCAAATTCATTTCAGATCATTTTACGATTCCAAATTTTTCAATTTGTTTTCGAAAAATCATTTTTTTTCACTGTTTCGAACCCTATACTGCAAAGTTGAGAAAGTCAGAAAGAAATCATTTTTTAGTGCTCTTATATAGTGCAAATCCAATTCAGACCATTTTACGATTTCAAATTTTTCAATTTTTTTTATCGAAAAATTAATTTTTTTTACTGTTTCGACCCCCTATACTGCACAGGTAAGGAAAGTGAAGTCAGTAAAAAATCACTTTTTAGTGCTCTTTTATAGTGCAAAACCCAATTCAGACAATTTTATGATTTCAAAACTTTTTCATGTTTTTTTTCGAAAAATCAATTTTATTCACTGTTTCGAACCCTTACTGCAAAGTTGAGAAACATGAAGTCAGGAAGAAATCATTTTTAGTGCTCTTATATAGTGCAAATCCAATTCAGACCATTTTACTATTTCAAATTTTTCATTTTTTTTTGAAAAATTAATTTTTTTACTGTTTCGACCCCCTATAATGCACAGGTAAGGAAATTGAAGTAAGCAAAAAAAACACTTTTTAGTGCTCTTTTATAGTGGAAAATCCATTTCAGACAATTTTATGATTTCAAAACTTTTTCATGTTTTTTTTCGAAAAATCAATTTTTTTCACTGTTTCGAACCCTATACTGCAAAGTTGTGAAACATGAAGTCAGAAGGAAATCACTTTTGAGTGCTGTTTTATAGTGCAAAATCCAATTCAGACCATTTTACGATTTCAAATTTTTCATTTTTTTCGAAAAATTAATTTTTTTACTGTTTTTTCCCCCTATAATGCACAGGTAAGGAAAATGAAGTAAGCAAAAAAACACTTTTTAGTGCTCTTTTATAGTGGAAAATCCATTTCAGACCATTTTATGATTTCAAAACTTTTTCATGTTTTTTTCGAAACATCAATTTTATTCACTGTTTCGAACCCTTACTGCAAAGTGGAGAAACATGAAGTCAGGAAGAAATCATTTTTAGTGCTCTTATATAGTGCAAATCCAATTCAGACCATTTTACGATTTCAAAATTTTCAATTTTTTTCGAAAAATTAATTCTTTTTACTGTTTCGACCCCCTATACTGCACAGGTTAGGAAAATGAGGTACGCAAAAAAACAATTTTAGTGCTCTTTTTTAGTGCAAAATCCATTTCAGACCATTTTACAATTTCAAATTTTTTTCGAAAAGTTATTTTTTTTACTGTTTCGACCCCTTATACTGCACAGGTAAGGAAAACGAATTCAGCGAAAAATCACTTTATAAGTGCTCTTATATAGTGCAAATTCATTTCAGATCATTTTACGATTCCAAATTTTTCAATTTGTTTTCGAAAAATCAATTTTTTTCACTGTTTCGAACCCTATACTGCAAAGTTGAGAAAGTCAGAAAGAAATCATTTTTTAGTGCTCTTATATAGTGCAAATCCAATTCAGACCATTTTACGATTTCAAATTTTTCAATTTTTTCTTCGAAAAATTAATTTTTTTTACTGTTTCGACCCCCCATACTGCACAGGTAAGGAAAGTGAAGTCAGTAAAAAATCACTTTTTAGTGCTCTTTTATAGTGCAAAACCCAATTCAGACCATGTTACTATTTCAAATTTTTCAATTTTTTCTTCGAAAAATTAATTTTTTTTACTGTTTCGACCCCCCATACTGCACAGGTAAGGAAAATGAAGAAAGCAAAAAACCTTTTTGTGCTCATTAATAGTGGAAAACCCATTTCAGACCATTTTATGATTTCAAAACTTTTTCATGTTTTTTTTTCGAAAAATCAATTTTTTTCACTGTTTCGAACCCTATACTGCAAAGTTGAGAAAGTCAGAAAGAAATCATTTTTTAGTGCTCTTATATAGTGCAAATCCAATTCAGACCATTTTACGATTTCAAATTTTTCAATTTTTTTAATCGAAAAATTAATTTTTTTTACTGTTTCGACCCCCTATACTGCACAGGTAAGGAAAGTGAAGTCAGAAAAAATCACTTTTTAGTGCTCTTTTATAGTGCAAAACCCAATTCAGACCATGTTACTATTTCAAATTTTTCAATTTTTTTTTCGCAAAATTAATTTTTTTTACTGTTTCGACCCCCCATACTGCACAGGTAAGGAAAATGAAGAAAGCAAAAAATCACCTTTTTGTGCTCTTTAATAGTGGAAAACCCATTTCAGACCATTTTATGATTTCAAAACTTTTTCATGTTTTTTTTCGAAAAATCAATTTTTTTCACTGTTTCGAACCCTATACTGCAAAGTTGAGAAAGTCAGAAAGAAATCATTTTTTAGTGCTCTTATATAGTGCAAATCCAATTCAGACCATTTTACGATTTCAAATTTTTCAATTTTTTTAATCGAAAAATTAATTTTTTTACTGTTTCGACCCCCTATACTGCACAGGTAAGGAAAGTGAAGTCAGTAAAAAATCACTTTTTAGTGCTCTTTTATAGTGCAAAACTCAATTCAGACCATGTTACTATTTCAAATTTTTCAATTTTTTTTTTCGCAAAATTAATTTTTTTTACTGTTTCGACCCCCATACTGCACAGGTAAGGAAAATGAAGAAAGCAAAAAATCACCTTTTTCTGCTCTTTAATAGTGGAAAACCCATTTCAGACCATTTTGTGATTTCAAAACTTTTTCATGTTTTTTTTTCGAAAAATCAATTTTTTTCACTGTTTCGAACCCTATACTGCAAAGTTGAGAAAGTCAGAAAGAAATCATTTTTTAGTGCTCTTATATAGTGCAAATCCAATTCAGACCATTTTTCGATTTCAAATTTTTCAATTTTTTTAATCGAAAAATTAATTTTTTTTACTGTTTCGACCCCCTATACTGCACAGGTAAGGAGAGTGAAGTCAGTAAAAAATCACTTTTTAGTGCTCTTTTATAGTGCAAAACCCAATTCAGACCATGTTACTATATCAAATTTTTCAATTTTTTCTTCGAAAAATTAATTTTTTTTACTGTTTCGACCCCCATACTGCACAGGTAAGGAAAATGAAGAAAGCAAAAAATCACTTTTTTGTGCTCTTTAATAGTGGAAAACCCATTTCAGACCATTTTATGATTTCAAAACTTTTTCATGTTTTTTTTTCGAAAAATCAATTTTTTTCACTGTTTCGAACCCTATACTGCAAAGTTGAGAAAGTCAGAAAGAAATCATTTTTTAGTGCTCTTATATAGTGCAAATCCAATTCAGACCATTTTACGATTTCAAATTTTTCAATTTTATTAATCGAAAAATTAATTTTTTTTACTGTTTCGACCCCCTATACTGCACAGGTAAGGAAAGTGAAGTCAGTAAAAAATCACTTTTTAGTGCTCTTTTATAGTGCAAAACTCAATTCAGACCATGTTACTATTTCAAATTTTTCAATTTTTTTTTCGCAAAATTAATTTTTTTTACTGTTTCGACCCCCCATACTGCACAGGTAAGGAAAATGAAGAAAGCAAAAAATCACCTTTTTCTGCTCTTTAATAGTGGAAAACCCATTTCAGACCATTTTATGATTTCAAAACTTTTTCATGTTTTTTTTGAAAAATCAATTTTTTTCACTGTTTCGAACCCTATACTGCAAAGTTGAGAAAGTCAGAAAGAAATCATTTTTTAGTGCTCTTATATAGTGCAAATCCAATTCAGACCATTTTACGATTTCAAATATTTCAATTTTTTTTATCGAAAAATTAATTTTTTTTACTGTTTCGACCCCCTATACTGCACAGGTAAGGAAAGTGAAGTCAGTAAAAAATCACTTTTTAGTGCTCTTTTATAGTGCAAAACCCAATTCAGACCATGTTACTATTTCAAACTTTTCAATTTTTTCTTCGAAAAATTAATTTTTTTACTGTTTCGACCCCCCATACTGCACAGGTAAGGAAAATGAAGAAAGCAAAAAATCACCTTTTTGTGCTCTTTAATAGTGGAAAACCCATTTCAGACCATTTTATGATTTCAAAACTTTTTCATGTTTTTTTTCGAAAAATCAATTTTTTTCACTGTTTCGAACCCTATACTGCAAAGTTGAGAAAGTCAGAAAGAAATCATTTTTTAGTGCTCTTATATAGTGCAAATCCAATTCAGACCATTTTACGATTTCAAATTTTTCAATTTTTTTAATCGAAAAATTAATTTTTTTTACTGTTTCGACCCCCTATACTGCACAGGTAAGGAAAGTGAAGTCAGTAAAAAATCACTTTTTAGTGCTCTTTTATAGTGCAAAACCCAATTCAGACCATGTTACTATTTCAAATTTTTCAATTTTTTTTTCGCAAAATTAATTTTTTTTACTGTTTCGACCCCCCATACTGCACAGGTAAGGAAAATGAAGAAAGCAAAAAATCACCTTTTTGTGCTCTTTAATAGTGGAAAACCCATTTCAGACCATTTTATGATTTCAAAATTTTCAATTCTTTTTTTCGAAAAATTAATTTTTTTTACTGTTTCGACCCCCTATACTGCACAGGTAAGGAAAGTGAAGTCAGTAAAAAATCACTTTTTAGTGCTCTTTTATAGTGCAAAACCCATTTCAGACCATGTTACTATTTCAAATTTTTCAATTTTTTTTTTGAAAAATTAATTTTTTTACTGTTTCGACCCCCCCCATACTGCACAGGTAAGGAAAATGAAGAAAGCAAAAAGTCACCTTTTTGTGCTCTTTAATAGTGGAAAACCCATTTCAGACCATTTTATGATTTCAAAACTTTTTCATGTTTTTTTTCGAAAAATCAATTTTTTTCACTGTTTCGAACCCTATACTGCAAAGTTGAGAAAGTCAGAAAGAAATCATTTTTTAGTGCTCCTATATAGTGCAAATCCAATTCAGACCATTTTACGATTTCAAATTTTTCAATTTTTTTTATCGAAAAATTAATTTTTTTTACTGTTTCGACCCCCTATACTGCACGGGTAAGGAAAGTGAAGTCAGTAAAAAATCAATTTTTAGTGCTCTTTTTTAGTGCAAAACCCAATTCAGACCATGTTACTATTTCAAATTTTTCAATTTTTTTTTCGAAAAATTAATTTTTTTTACTGTTTCGACCCCCCATACTGCACAGGTAAGGAAAATAAAGAAAGCAATAGTGGAAAACCCATTTCAGACCATTTTATGATTTCAAAACTTTTTCATGTTTTTTTTTCGAAAAATCAATTTTTTTCACTGTTTCGAAACCTATACTGCAAAGTTGAGAAACATGAAGTCAGAAAGAAATCACTTTTGAGTGCTGTTTTATAGTGCAAAATCCAATTCAGACCATTTTACGATTTCAAATTTTTCATTTTTTTTTTCGAAAAATTATTTTTTTTACTGTTTCGACCCCCTATAATGCAGAGGTAAGGAAAATGAAGTAATCAAAAAAACACTTTTTGGTGCTCTTTTATAGTGGAAAATCCATTTCAGACCATTTTATGATTTCAAAACTTTTTCATGTTTTTTTTCGAAACATCAATTTTATTCACTGTTTCGAACCCTATACTGCAAAGTTGAGAAATATGAAGTCAGGAAGAAATCATTTTTAGTGCTCTTATATAGTGCAAATCCAATTCAGACCATTTTACGATTTCAAAATTTTCAATTTTTTCTTCGAAAAATTAATTTTTTTACTGTTTCGACCCCCTATACTGCACAGGTAAGGAAAATGAAGTCAGCAAAAAATCACTTTTTAGTGCTCTTTTATAGTGCAAAACCCAATTCAGACCATGTTACTATTTCAAATTTTTCAATTTTTTTTTGAAAAATTAATTTTTTTTACTGTTTCGACCCCCCATACTGCACAGGTAAGGAAAATGAAGAAAGCAAAAAGTCACCTTTTTGTGCTCTTTAATAGTGGAAAACCCATTTCAGACCATTTTATGATTTCAAAATTTTCAATTCTTTTTTTCGAAAAATTAATTTTTTTTACTGTTTCGACCCCCTATACTGCACAGGTAAGGAAAGTGAAGTCAGTAAAAAATCACTTTTTAGTGCTCTTTTATAGTGCAAAACCCAATTCAGACCATGTTACTATTTCAAATTTTTCAATTTTTTTTTGAAAAATTAATTTTTTTTACTGTTTCGACCCCCCATACTGCACAGGTAAGGAAAATGAAGAAAGCAAAAAGTCACCTTTTTGTGCTCTTTAATAGTGGAAAACCCATTTCAGACCATTTTATGATTTCAAAACTTTTTCATGTTTTTTTTTCGAAAAATTAATTTTTTTCACTGTTTCGAACCCTATACTGCAAAGTTGAGAAAGTCAGAAAGAAATCATTTTTTAGTGCTCCTATATAGTGCAAATCCAATTCAGACCATTTTACGATTTCAAACTTTTCAATTTTTTTTATCGAAAAATTAATTTTTTTTACTGTTTCGACCCCCTATACTGCACGGGTAAGGAAAGTGAAGTCAGTAAAAAATCAATTTTTAGTGCTCTTTTTTAGTGCAAAACCCAATTCAGACCATGTTACTATTTCAAATTTTTCAATTTTTTTTTCGAAAAATTAATTTTTTTTACTGTTTCGACCCCCCATACTGCACAGGTAAGGAAAATGAAGAAAGCAAAAAATCACTTTTTTTTTGCTCTTTAATAGTGGAAAACCCATTTCAGACCATTTTATGATTTCAAAACTTTTTCATGTTTTTTTTCGAAAAATCAATTTTTTTCACTGTTTCGAAACCTATACTGCAAAGTTGAGAAACATGAAGTCAGAAAGAAATCACTTTTGAGTGCTGTTTTATAGTGCAAAATCCAATTCAGACCATTTTACGATTTCAAATTTTTCATTTTTTTTTCGAAAAATTATTTTTTTTACTGTTTCGACCCCCTATAATGCAGAGGTAAGGAAAATGAAGTAATCAAAAAAACACTTTTTAGTGCTCTTTTATAGTGGAAAATCCATTTCAGACCATTTTATGATTTCAAAACTTTTTCATGTTTTTTTTCGAAACATCAATTTTATTCACTGTTTCGAACCCTATACTGCAAAGTTGAGAAACATGAAGTCAGGAAGAAATCATTTTTAGTGCTCTTATATAGTGCAAATCCAATTCAGACCATTTTACGATTTCAAAATTTTCAATTTTTTTTTCGAAAAATTAATTTTTTTTACTGTTTCGACCCCCTATACTGCACAGGTAAGGAAAATGAAGTCAGCAAAAAATCACTTTTTAGTGCTCATTTATAGTGCAAAATCCAATTCAGACCATTTTACGATTTCAAAATTTTCAATTCTTTTTTTCGAAAAATTAATTTTTTTTACTGTTTCGACCCCCTATACTGCACAGGTAAGGAAAATGAAGTAAGCAAAAAATCACTTTTTAGAGCTCTTTTATAGTGCAAAATCCATTTCAGACCATTTTACGATTTCAAAACTTTTTCATGTTTTTTTTCGAAAAATCAATTTTTTTCACTGTTTCGAACCCTATAATGCAAAGGTGAGAAACATGAAGTCAGAAAAAAAATCATTTTTAGTGCTCTTTTATAGTGCAAAATCCAATTCAGACCATTCTACGATTTCAAATTTTTCAAGTTTTTTTTTCGAAAAATAATTTTTTTCCGTATCGACCCCTATACTGCACAAGTTAGAAAAATGAATTCAGCAAAAAATAACCTTTGAGTGCTCTCTTACGGTGCAAAAACCTTTTCAGACCATTTTTGGAATTCAAATTTTTTTCAAAACTTTAAAAAAAATTTAAATTTTTTACAGTACACCTCACTTGGTAAACGCGTTGAATACGTTGAATTTATGTAAGATCTCGGCTAAATTCAACAAAAAAACGTGTGAGATCTGCGCTAAATTCAGCGCCAAATATGTAAGATCTATGCTGATTTCAACGAAAAATGTGTAAGATCTACGCTAAATTCAACGAAATATATGCAAGTTCTACGCTAAATTCAACGCAAAATATGTAAAATCTACGCTAAAGTCAACGCAAAATATGTAAAATCTACGCTTTATAAGGATTGCTGCTCTTAAGGAAACCAAGCTACTATGGCACAATGGTAGAAGAGGCGATAAGCAAGCAGGAGGTCAGTAGTTCGAGTCCCATACGCAATTGGAGGTTAATAGTTCAAGTGAACTCTTTGATTTTTTGTAAGATCAACGCTAAATTCAACGCAAAAATATGTAAGATCTACGCTATTTTCAACGCTAATTATGGAAGATCTACGCTAAATTCTACGCTAAATATGTAAGATCTACGCTAAATTCAACGCTAAATGTGTAAGATCAGCGGCAACTAGCGCTGACAAGTTAGAAAATTCATCGCCATTTCTTACATAATTTTGCAAAAAATGCGTTAAATTTTTGTCTTTAAATTCAACGCATTCAACGCAAAATTATGTGAGAAAATTGCGGTGAATTTTGCAACTTGTCAACGCTAGATGCCGCTGATCTTACATAATTGTGACCAACTTCCTCGGCCCGGGTAGATCGTCGGATAAAACCTTCATTCAATTAATGTACCCGCCGACAGCAGTTCGGATTAACCCAAAAAACTAACGGATTTCCTCATTATATCAAAGTATTCTAAATTCGATGCAAAATTTTATTTAGATCGGAACAGTTTGTCGAAGTCCGTTTGAGACAATTATTAAGAGAATGCAATATTCGCTGCATTTTTTGTTCAATTTGGCACTGCCAATACATATACATCAGAAATCCTGAAAAAGAGGTTAGTAGCAAAAGATAACTATGAAGAGTAATCAATATCAATTGAAAACAGAATGAAAAAGAGTTGAAAAAAAAACGAAAAAAGAAGAAAACTTGAACCACGTGATGGTTTTAAATAAAACATCAAGTTCACCAACAGTTCCAGATACATTCAATAACCGCATGGGAATGGACATCTCATTATTTCAGCCGGAAAATTCGACCACAACAGTGTTTGTTAGTGACAACCAAACAGCTGAACTGTAACTTGAACAGATCAAGACAACAAATACTGATCAACAACCTACGGACTAATAGGCTGAGAGCAGTAGGTACACCCCCGTGGCATCATTACTGAAGATGCTTCGAAAATTGATGGAGGGCAGCTTCAGCGCAACGAGAACATCAGACAGAAATGGGAACAGTCGGATAGATTTGGAGAACCTCTCAACACAAACGAAAATAAAAATGAATAAGTAATTGGTGGCTTCGAATAAAATACCGTGAACCTTAGAAGTTTTATTTTGTCAAAGTTGTGCAAAGCAGAAGAAGACCTTATTAAACTTTGCGTCATAAACATAGGCGAAAAAATAAAATTGTTACAAATGCCAATTTTATTTTGGTGCTATCACTAATTTTTTGATTTCTCAATCACAAGTCAGAAGATAAAATTTGCCCATCCAATTAATCTTGATTCTACCATCCACTGATCTAATAATGATATGGCATTGCAATCAAGTAAATTATAATATAAATTTTTTCAGTTTTTTTGCATAGATAAGTACTATAGAAGCTAAACTTTTGTACATTTCCAGAATCAACTTACTGAATTCTCTTGAGTCGTAATCAAGAGTACGACACACAAAGACTTTGGCTTAAAAACCTCAATTCATCACAATTCCACCATCAAAGTTATTTAACTAGCAAACGAATGAGAGAAAGTTATTTTTCAACGAATGTTATGTTTCAAGCAAACGAATGAGAGAAAGAGCTTAAATCCGAATCGAGTCTAATTTTAGTCTCATTTTGTTTTTCACAAAGTCATTTTAACCATTGATTGAGCCTTTGAAGACTTAAAATTTTGAAAAACCATAACCTGAAGTAATGGTGTCATTGGCCATTATGGATTTTTCCATAACGAAAAGTGGCGCTTAATCATTTTTACGCCATTTTGAAAAATGACAGGACAATAATTTGACATGATTCTGTTGAGTCATGATGAAACTAAAGCGAAACTTGACCTCTAAGAAATCTCTTAAGTGTGACCTCTATTTGCTGAAATTATATTGGCTATTTTGCCGATACGAAGTCGCTCACCTTATAAATCTAGTCCAAAAATATTTTTCAGACAAGACACTCTAGCAATGGTTTGCACTGAAATCGGCAATCCACAAACCCAGTGAATATTTCCAGAAAATACTGGCCTTTTTGGTTTCAGAATGTCGTAGAATAGTAGTCTAAACGTTCGCGCGATCTTTTCACTATGTTGAGAAATCAAGATCTAATCTGCCTCAAGTATTTTAATCTGCCTCAAGTAGCTTTTTTGGTACCATGATGCATTTTAATGAGCCAGGAATTTAAGCGAGGTTTTATAAAAAAGATCCAGAAAAAATCCAGATTTTTTATTAAAAAATCCAGAACGAGCCAATCATTTATGCGACGTTTTAAAACAAATCCATTTTTTAACAAATCGCTCAAAAAATTAAGTGACCGTCGTAAAATCTTTACGACCGTCACTTGATTATAAAAAATAAGTGACGGTCGTAAAGAGTAGATCATATAATAACCCAGTCAGCACCTACTGTTAAATATCAGTTTTTAAAAAAATACTCCAAGTTTTTTGAAAATTCATCGGACATTGTTTCATGGCAGTAGAGTGAGCAGTGGAACCGATTGATTTTTTTTGAAAAAGCCAAGCATTAATTTTTTCATTGGATTTGATTTCACCATCAAAAATTCATTAAAAACAAAGATCTAATCCACCCCAGTTTAATTCACAGTCCTCACTTATGTTTAGCACACACTATGTAAAAAGGCACGTGCGTCTGCGGAGGGTTTTAAAATAGATTTGGGCGATCAAATGATCAAATTTACGTTGCTTTTTTGGCAACAGGTTTCATCTTAATGAGCTGCGAAATAAAATGGATGCGACAAGATTTTGTTAAAGACTTGCCAGAAGCAGATCTGTACAAAGTAATATCATATAAAAGCCCAGTTTTATATGGATCTTAAGGAGATGAGAATTAAAAGTACGGCAAAACAATATGGAGTGTGCTAGGAACCTCAACCATGCTGACTCAATATTACGGACTTTGCTACCAATTCGCAAACAGTTAGGCCGTTTGTGCCAGTGGAAAAAACTGCGACCTCCGTCTCTGGTTCAAACTGGACGTGTACAACACTCAGGGTCTGTTCACCTCTTTCCTCTTGAATGGGGGTGTTCATCACAACCCCTGCTCTCGTTGACAAAATTGGTGACATCTGTGTTCGAGCACTTGGTCTCTGTTAAACTCACTCATATTGAGAAGATAGCAGACTCCCTCAGTGACTGTGAGAAATACGGAGAAGGGCGTCTAAGGGATTACAACACGGGTAAGAGTGCCTAGCGTACTACATGGTCAAGTATGTTTGCTCATCGTAACCGAGGTCGAGGTGGCCAGACCGAAGTGACCCCTGATCAGACGAGTTTCGAGCGCACACATGTTCCCGGTGCGCTCGAATTACATGGTCAGGAAAAGGCTTCGAGCGCACTTTTGTCTGGACAATGGTCTGGAACTTGCCTGATCAGAGGCCACTTTGTTCTGAGACGGTCTGATCAGAGGTCACTTTGGTCTGGGACGGTCTGATCAGAGGCAGTTTCAAGCGCACACTAGTCTGATCAGAGGCCGAGTCGAGCGCACACTAGTCTGACCAGAGACCAATTCGAGCGAATTTTTTTTTCAATTTTTTTTGTTTTCTTACTGACTTTGGTTGTCTCGGGTAAGAGACAACAATAAAACAGCATTCTGATCGGAACTTCATCTGAAAATCTGATGGGTTTGATCAGAACCAAGGGGTCCAGCTGATAACAAATGCCGGTCCCCTCAAGAAAAGATTTGGAATCAAAGTAGATCAAGACGTTTTTATGCAGAGCTGTCTAAGTTCATTTTTTCAGTTAAAAGCATAAAAAAATGGCATACTCAGTAATTTTTTGATCATTTTTTTTCGATTTACTTTCATTAACAATACTTTCAGGATTGGTTTTTTTGTTAGTTGAATATAAGATTGATATAATGATAGATGAAATGAATATATTATAACGATATTGAGAGATTTGTTCAAAATCATGTTCAAAAAGATGTTCAAAATCATTCTCTGATCAGAGGTGATTTCGAGCGCACTTTAGTCTGGGACAATATTTCGAGCGCACTTTAGTCTGGACAATGGTCTGGAGCTCGTCTGGACAATGGTCTGGAACTTGTCTGATCAGGGGTCACTTCGGTCTGGAACTCGTCTGGTCAGAGGCGGCTTCGAGCGCACTTCGAGCGCACAATGATCTTCGAGCGCATACTCGTCTGATCAGAGGTCACTTCGGTCTGGGACGGTCTGATCAGAGGTCCCACTTGTCTGGGACGGTCTGATCAGAGGTGATTTCGAGCGCGACCTCAACCAGGGAATATCTGCGACTTGTTCTGCTCGTTTTCCTGTCATTTCACACTATGCTACCATAAAAAATAACGTACAGCTTACTTCTTTAAAAGCATCACAGTCATCCACTCTTTAAAAAGGGAAATCCCGAAGACCCACTCAATTATAGAGCTATTTCTGTCACTTCAGCTTTGTCAAATAATCTCACAAGTTTCCTAGAAAGGGAACAATTATTGTCTATTAGTCAATTTGGTTATAGAAAACAAAGTTCAACAAACTAACCCTATTGCTATCGTGAAATCGACAGAACAAATAAGGTTAGGACTCAACAAGAAAAAAAATGTTACAGGTGCATTTTTAGATCTTTCAAAGACTTTTGGTTCTATAAACAAGAAAAAACTGTTACGAGACTTGAAAAAATAGGTTTTGACGAACATGCTACCAATTTAATAGAAAATTATTTGAGTGAAAGAACGCAAAGAGTTGTCCTAAATGGAATTGAATCAGATTGGATAAATTTGAAAATAGGAGTCCCACAAGGTACTATTTTGGGACCTCTATTATTTAACATTTACGTCAACGATTTAGCAAAGATTGTGGGAAAAGATTGCACGGTCGTCCACTATGCAGACGACACTTTTCTTTTTACGTGCGACAATGATGAAATATCCTCAAAAACAAAACTTGAGCATAACATCTGAAAAATTATCGATTTTTTGAAAAGTCCCATTTAGTGGTGAACAAACAAAAAAAAACAGAAAATGTTGTGTTCAGCACCAGGAAGAGGTTAACAAATACTGTTCTGAATGTCGACAATGAAAGAATAGCAGAATCAAATTGTATGAAGTATCTCGGCGTAATTATTGATAGCAAACTAAGAGTTGATGGAGAAATGAAAAAGATTCTTCAGAGAATGGCTTGTGGAATAAAAGTTTTGAATACACTAAGTAAAATTTTACCAGAGAAAACGAAAAACTTATTACTTAATGCAATAGTAGTAAGTCATCTTTATTATTCCGCTTGAGTTTTGATAGGGTTGCAAAAGTCATTACTCACAATTTTAGAAAAAGAATTGAATTGGTGAATAATAACCATTTTTAATAGGAGAAAATACGATCGGTCCACAGATCTCAAACTTCGCAGCAAAATATTACCAGTCTCTTTTCTCTTGAAATATTCTTGCTCATAATATTTTTTTCGCTTACTCAGCAACGATCTTCCAGCATATAAAATTGAACCTCTCTCTAGCATGAGGATTAAGCAACATGACAGGTCAAAAAAAATAACGTTCGACGTTCGAAATAATTTTTGATGGACCCAAAAGTAGGTGACAAGAAAGATGACATTCAGAGCATTAGATTTTAATTTTTTTAAAATCTTCTTGATGAACATATAATTTTGTGAGAGCATTTTATGCTCGCATTTTAGGCCATTTTTTAATAATGTAAGGTCAAATTTTTAGTAAAAAATTTAATTATTTTAAAAATTTGCATAATGTTGTATTCTTAACTTTACATTGCCTCTTTTACCATTTGCTTATTATTCTTATGTGTTCCAGAGGAAATTTACAATATTCTTTTTTTTTCATCAAATAAAACAAGATTTCGAGTTCTAATCGGTTTTCTAATAGGATTTCTTCACGCTAATAAATTTTTTAACTTCTAGTGGACGGTTTGTTTCTTTTATACAGGTTTTTAACGACAGCTCTGTCAATTTCTTTCCTAGATTCAGTCACTTTTTCTAAATTTTCCCAAAAAATGATTATGTTTGTAATCTCTGCTTCAAAAAGCCCGAAAAATTTTAACTGAGATTCATATCCGAACTATATGCTGACCATACCAGTACCGCCCACTCTTTTTATTGTAAATATTTGATGACAGGTTAACAATTTATGCACGGGAACAGTATGTTTTTAACAAATGAGGTGCTGAAAACGAATTTTTCAACATAAACAGACATCTAGCAAGCGAATCCCCTAACATAAAATTGATAGCCCGGGAACTTAATACTCAAACAATGTGCTGTTTCCACATAGCAACATTATCAGATTTTTTTTGTGAGTAGTTAACAATGGACGCTCCACAAAATGAGCATATTCCGTTTTATTTGAAAGCCGGGAATTTGCGGTGCAGGCCATTTTCGTTGCAAGTAAGATGAGCTTGGTCTTGGCAATCTCTTGCGTGTACATAACTGCTTTTTGGTCGCAATAGCAGCTAAATTGAATTTACAAACGCTCCAAAAAATTGCAATTTTTTTTTGAAAAGAAGAAAAATAATTTTTTGAAAAAAGAACATTATTATAGTTACGATGAAACCTTTCTGATCGACCCGCAGACATATCGAATAAACTAATGGAATGAGGATTCTTAACGTATTCCAATTCCCATATCTTAGCATTTCCTATCCAAACAGTTTGTTGGTAGTTTTTCCAATAATTATTTCCGGAGAGACCGATTTTTTGTCAACAACAGTATAATTAAAGAATACGCTCTTAGATCAAAATGCAAAATTTGTTGACATGTTCTTTGTGTAGAAGATATACCTATAAACTGTAATGTTCCTAGAGTCTTGATATTGTCTTTAATTATCGGACTGCTACTGAAACCTCATATCAAGGTTGATATCAAGTCGCTGCTGAAGTCTGTTTCAGATTGCGCAAGCCATTCAAATAAAAATATCAAAACTTTCCCATATTTATCGTCTTTTCAGAAAAATTAAGCCAAAATAATATTATTTAAAAAATGCAATCGCTTTTACACACTGAATACACAAAAGCCATTTTAAATTTTTTTTTCGGCTCGAGGTCAAAAATATTCAAAAATTTTTCGTATTCAGCTTTCGGTTTCAACCCTCCAACCAAATGAGCACTTTTCTGATGCTTTATCATGTCTACCTAATTGTCGGTGTCTTTTATTCTCATCATTCTAGCAATTTTTATCCTGTTGCCGTGAAAAAAAAACAATAGACACTTGTGGTCTTCTCTTTTCACTTTTCAGTTTTCAAAAAAATATAACGAAAATTGTTACCGTTCCCTTTAGCAAATAAAAGAATTGCTCTCCGCGATTCGAACTATTCTTTCAAAAGGTTTAAAAATCCAATAGTTATTACTCGTCTAAACCTTTCAATGGCTCAAATCTGGTACATCCAGCTATGCTTATTCTCCGAATTGGACTACTTGGGAAAAAGATGCATTTTCTGTTCTGTTATTTTCCTTCTTTTTGATGTCCACCGAGTTTTAAAATTTCATTTCCAACCAAAAAATAACGCATCTCCCTTTTTCATCGATGCTCGAGCTTCAAGCTACAGAATAAAAATGATTCTGTATATGTGTGGCATAATTTAAGACATAAATGAATTAACATAAATGTAGCAACAATTCTAGCAGCAGTCTTTCTTCTGCCGTTGTCTATCTAAAAACTGATGTCAGGTTCGACAGCTAAAGTCTCGCATTCGATCAAGAGAGTAATTATTACTTACCATGAAAAGAACAGACAACTTTTTAATAAGATAAATAAAAGCATGTGAATTTTCTGATCATTCAGACTCCCAAAATTTTATGTTTTTGCCTAAATTGAATAATAATAACAGCACCGGTAAGTATTGAAATAGTATGTAAATCCAAAGCTAAAAAGCGGTGAAAAATTGTACCATTTAGGGAAAAACAATTGCAATGAAAGTGGACAGAACTCACAATTCAAATAAACATCGGTGACCGTTAAAATTTTCAATAAATTCAGCTGACAAGAATCACAGACTCCAGCTGTAAACAGGCCAAGTTTTCACCTCAGTTCAGCTTCAAAATTCCATAAAGAGCTTTGGTCACAGAATTTGAACACTTTGTGGCTCTGTCCACCATTTTCTGGGAAAAACTCGCATTATCGATTCTACATTGATCTCTGTGCGGTAAAACTAATCAACCATCAAACATTAATATGAAACAAAAGATGTCACTCCCCACTGCCAACCTTTCTCTTAGAGCAAAATTTTGTTGACGTATGTATGGTACATTTACAAAAAACAAAAGTTAAATTTTTCTGAGCTTTTTTGTGGCTTGATGTAATATCGCCGATAAAAAAGCAGTGATTTTATTGACGATCATCGCTAGTAAGCAAATAACATCTGTGTTTCATTGCATACACGAGTTGTCACAAAACTGAGTTCTTTTGTAACTTATTTCTGTTCAACTCTTTCGTAAATCTGTACCCAAGCTGCACTGTGCGCTCAAAATCGTCCTGATCACAGACCATTTTGAGCTCAAACCTATCAATTTTGCGCTCAAAATTACAAGACAACTTTGAGAGCACGAGCGCATTTGAGCGCAACTGGTTCTGGTCATATACAGCTTCAAGCACAAATGGGTCTGATCATAAACGGTTTGAGCACAGGTGTTTTTTTACTGAGAGAAGTTGGCTCTACCAAGAGGATATAAAACTCTACAGTTGAGCACAAAAACTGTAGAGCGCGGTTGAGTCTGAGAAGAAGCAGCTCGGGTCTGGGACGGTCTGATCAGGGACACTTTCATTCTGGAAGAGTCTGATCAGGACCATTTTGAGCGCACACATCAACCTGGGTAACGGTTCTCAAAAAATATAATTAAAAACGTTGAAAACTGGAGAAAATTTCCCTCAAAGGCATGGCAGAATATTCAAACTACAAATTTGACGGTGTGCTGAGAGAACTTGACGTTGAAGTGGTTGATGTGATCAACTTGAAGCTTCTCACCGAACTACCTACGGTACGTTCAAAATGGACAGTTGACCTTTTTGACTACTAACAACCGCTAAATCGTACCCGGGTTGACCACCATAAACCTTTCTTGGCAACCATATCCAAGCCATATATGGAGTTTATGGTAACTTGGCAACCATATAGATGACCATGCAAAAAAATCAACATTGCTCAAAAAGCTCTTAAAGCACCCATACATTGCACTCTGAGTGGAAAGAAACTCTTCAAGACACTTGAAAAAAAATTGAAGTTCATGGTGTCTTAGGAACCATATCCAAGACCATACACATTTATGGTGCCATATAAGACCATAAAAGTGAAAGTCAAAAAATACAAAAAATATCACAGAGAACAGCTTAATTAACATCTTTTGACTACTTTCAGCGTTCCAAAAAAGCAAATTAGTTCAGTTCGATTTTTTATTTCTTGGCAATCATATCCAAGACCATAAATATTTATGGTCTTGCATATGGTTGCCAAGAAATCCATGACTTTTCAGATTTCTTAAAGAGTGTTTAAAAAGCTTGAAAAATGGCAGTAAGTAACATATTTTTAAGAACCATATATGGACCATATAAGAACCATATATGGACCATGTAAGAACCATATATGGTACCAATATGCCATAAGTCGTGTAAAGCGTTTAAAGCTGGAACTGCTGCATAAGCTTTGTATGGGCGTTGAAAGAACGCATAAATCATTATATTGGATTCTTGGATGCCATATAAGAATCATATATGCAGATCTTGGCAACCATAGCAAGATCATTTAAGAAAATTTTGTATGGCCTGTATGGGACCATATATGGTTCTTGGATATGGTTGCCAAGAAAGGTCAACGCGGGTACTTAATGTAAAAATTATATGTCCACTATTAAATTTGATGCTTTTTGTCTAAGACCTTTGCCTTTGTTAACTAGAATTTTGCTAGTTAATTAAAA